>NC_137332.1:103681637-103746637 GCF_965287045.1 Carcharhinus amblyrhynchos | reverse complement strand
TGAGGTGCATTTCCTGGACTTGTTCACACCTTTAAGATTAATGTGTTAATTCCTATATTAAAGTATGGGGAAAGAGCAATAATATTAGTGGTGTTAAAACCTTCATCCTCTGATGTTGCCCATCTTGATTTCTAAGTTAGTGTGTCTCGGTGTGTGTAGTTTTATACATAATATCTGTAAACATGTCTGTGTCCCTGAATCAATCTGTCAGTGTATGTATCTGAATGTGCAAGTATATCTGTTCATGTGTATTAGGTTTCTTTGTGTTTTAGAACTGTATACTCGAATGTATACCGCACAGAAGAAGGCCATTCAGCCTATTACAGCTATAGCAACTGAGTTTTATGTATGGGGATAATTCTCTGTCAACATAGAGATATCTGATGGCTGTGTGATTGTGTGTGAGGACCTTCATGTGGGTAGACCTGTGTACCTGCATTTGTGAGAGTGTGAACATGCATGTGAAAATGATTGTGTGTCAGACTGTGCTATTGAATATCACTGTGTGAGTGAGTGTGAATGACTGTGTGTGTGTGTGTGTGTGTGTGTGTGTGTGTGTGTGTGTGTGTGTGAGAGAGAGAGACAGGGAGTGCATGTGTGTGTGTGTGTGAGAGATACTGTGTGTTACTGTATGAGACTGTGTGTGTGTGTGTGTGAGAGAGAGAGACTGTGTTACAGTTTGTGTGAGAGACACTGTGTTACTATGTGTGTGAGAGAGAGAGACATTACTGTGTGTGAGAGAGAGACTATGTGCGTGTGTGTGTGACTGAGTGTGTGCATGTGAGAGATACTGTGTTACAGTGTGAGACTGTATGTGTGTGTGAGAGAGAGACTGTGTTACAGTGTGAGAGAGAGACTGTGTTACTGTGTGTGAGAGAGAGAGACTGTTACTGTGTGTGAGAGAGAGACTATGTGTGTGTGTGAGAGCGAGTGTGTGCATGTGAGAGATACTGTGTTACAGTGTGAGACGTATGTGTGTGTGAGAGAGAGACTGTTACAGTGTGTGTGAGAGAGAGAGACTGTGTTACTGTGTGTGTGAGAGAGAGACTGTTACTGTGTGTGAGAGAGAGACTATGTGTGTGTGTGTGTGTGTGTGTGAGTGAGTGTGTGCGTGTGAGAGATACTGTGTTACAGTGTGCGACTGTATGTGTGTGTGAGAGAGAGACTGTGTTACAGTGTGTGTGTGAGAGAGAGAGACTGTTACTGTGTGTGTGTGAGAGAGAGACTGTTACTGTGTATGAGAGAGAGACTGTGTGTGTGTGTGTGTGTGAGTGTGTGCGTGTGAGAGATACTGTGTTACAGTGTGCGACTGTATGTGTGCGTGAGAGAGAGACTGTGTTACAGTGTGTGTGAGAGAGAGAGAGACTGTTACTGTGTGTGTGTGAGAGAGAGACTGTTACTGTGTATGAGAGAGAGACTGTGTGTGTGTGTGTGTGTGTGTGTGTGTGTGTGTGTGTGTGTGTGTGTGTGTGTGTGTGTGTGTGTGTGCGTGTGAGAGATACTGTGTTACAGTGTGAAACTGTATGTGTGTGTGAGAGAGAGACTGTGTTACTGTGTGTGTGAGAGAGAGAGAGACTGTTACTGTGTGTGTGTGTGTGTGTGTGTGTGTGTGTGTGAGAGAGAGAGAGAGAGAGAGACACTGTGTGAGACTGTGAATGAGAGTTTGCCTGCTGTAGTGACATCAGCAGCTTGCTGACTGCAGTAAGATGGAGCTTGCTGTTGCTGCTGCTGCTGTCTCTGTGTCTGTGTCGGAGCTCCAGCACCTGGGAAGCTGGAGAATGTGTGCGGGGCTCTGAGCATCTTTTCCAAGGAGCAGGAGGAAGGGGGGAGTGGAGTGTCTGCAGCAGCCAGGATGGTGCGGAGCCGGAGGATCCTCTTGCTGCTTACTCTGATCCTTCTCCCTGTGTCCGCAGGCAGCAAGCAGACCCTGTACATCGGAGCCCTGTTCCCCATGAGCGGAGGCTGGCCAGGGGGCCAGGCGTGTCTGCCCGCTGCCCAGATGGCCCTCAGAGATGTCAACAACCGCTCAGACATCCTCCGGGACTACGAGCTCCAGCTGATCTACCATGACAGTAAGGTGAGGGAGAGGGAGAGGGGGCTGCACGTACACACACCAGCCTGTTCCTGCAGTAACTGTGTCAGAATAACATGGACCATGTGTGTTCCTGAGAGGAGGAATCACATTCCCAGGTTTTACTGAGAGGGGGAATCACATTCCCAGGTTTTACTGAGAGGGGGAATCACATTCCCAGGTTTTACTGAGAGGGGGAATCACGTTCCCAGGTTTTACTGAGAGGGGGAATCACATTCCCAGGTTTTACTGAGAGGGGGAATCACATTCCCAGGTTTTACTGAGAGGGAGAATCACATTCCCAGGTTTTACTGAGAGGGGAAAATCATATTCCCAGGTTTTACTGAGAGGGGAAATCACATTCCCAGGTTTTACTGAGAGGGGAAAATCACATTCCCAGGTTTTACTGAGAGGGGAAAATCACATTCCCAGGTTTTACTGAGAGGGGAAATCACATTCCCAGGTTTTACTGAGAGGGGAAAATCATATTCCCAGGTTTTACTGAGAGGGGGAATCACATTCCCAGGTTTTACTGAGAGGGAGAATCACATTCCCAGGTTTTACTGAGCGGGGGAATGGGGGAGCGAAGCGGAGATGATTTTTTGCAGCCTGAAGTGAGTGCTGGAGGATCTATTCCCATCACCTCAGAGACTTGCTGTGATTGTCCATCATTCCAGGTCAGCTTTCACCAGCTGGATATCAACGGCTCACCTCTCACCAACTACCCCCCCTACCCCCTCACCTCACTCTCCCCTCTACCCCCTCACAGTTCCCCCCTCTATCCCCTCACCCTCATTCTCCCCCTCACCTCACTCTCCCCTCTACCCCCTCACACTTCCCCCCTCTACCCCCCACCCTCATTCTTCCCTCTCACCTCACTCCTCTCTACCCCCTCACACTCCACCCTCTACCTCCCCCACCCTCACTCTCCCCCCTCATCTCACTCCTTCCTCTACCACCCTAACCCTCACTCTCCCCCTCTCGCCCTCTATCCCTCTCACCCTCCTCTCACCCTCCTATCTCACTCCCCCATCTATCCCTCTCACCTCCCCCTCTCCCTCCCCCTCTCTCTTCCCTCACCCTCTCTGTCCCCCCTCATCCTCCCTCTCACTCTCTCCCCTCACCCTCCCTCTCTCTCTCCCTCATCCTCACTTGCCTCCTCACCCTCCCTCTCTCCCTCTCCCTCACTGTCCCCCTCACCCTCACTCTCCTCCGTCTCCCTCCCCTCACTCTCTCCCTCACTCCTCCTCATTTTCCCCCTCACCCTCCCTCTCACCCTCCCCCTCATCCTCCCCCCTCACCCTCCCCCTTACTCTCCTTCACCCTCCTCCTCCCCTCACTCTCTCCCCTCACCCTCCCTCTCACCCTCCCTCTCACCTCCCTCTCACCCTCCCCCTTCACCTCCCCTCACTCTCTCCCCTCACCCTCCCTCTCACCCTCCCTCTCACCTCCCTCTGACCCTCCCCCTTCACCTCCCTCTCACTCATCCCCCTCATTCACCTCCCTCACCCTCCCTCTCACTCACCCCTTCACTCTCTCTCACCCCCTCATCCTCCCTCTCACTCATCCCCCTCACCCTCCCTCTCACTCACCCCTCACCCTCTGTCTCACTCACCCCCTCACCCTCTCTCTCAGTCACCACCCTCACCCTCCCTTTCACTCATTTCCCTCATTCTCCCTCTCACACCCCCTCACCCTCCCTCTCACTCACACCCCACCCTCTCTCTCACTCACCCCCTTACCCTCCCTTTCACTCATCCCCCTCACCCCCCTCATTCTCCCTCTCACTCACCCCCTCACCCTCCCCCTCACTCACCCCCTCACCCTCCCTCTCACTCATATCCCTCACCCTTTCTCTCCCTCACCCCCCTCATTCTCCCTCTCACTCACCCCCTCATTCTCCCTCTCACTCACCCCCTCACCCTCCCTCTCACTCACCCCTCTCACCCTCCCTCTCACACTCCCTCTCCCCCACAATCACCCTCTCCCCCTCACCTCCCCCTCCCCTCACCTTCCCTCTCATTTCCCCCTCAACCCCACCCCCCCTTCTCTTCCAACACACTCTCTCTCTCTTTCCCACCCCTCCCCTTCCCCTCTCTCCCCCACCCCCTCTCTATCCCTCTCCCCCTCTCTCCCCCCAGACCCTCCCCTCCCTCCACCCCGCTCTCTCTCTGTCCCTCCCCCTCCAGTGAGCTGAACCTGAAGTTGTGTGTGATTTAGTGCTTTGCCATGATGTTCCAGTCTGCAAGATGAATTTCTAATGGTGTATTTGTGACTGGAGGCTGATTGGAATGGATGTTGGCAATGTTGTCTATTGGGAGACAGTTGTAATGATCCCTCTATGTCTCTTTTTCACTTTCCCTGCTTTCTCTTATTCTTATGCCTGCTTGTCTCTCTCTCTCTATCTTTCCCTAATGTCTGTCTCTCTCACTGTCTCCCTTTTGCTCTGACTCTCCATATGTACGTCTCTTTCTACTTTTTCTCTCTCTCGCCCCCTTTCCCTCATCTCTGTCTCTCTCTCCCTCCCTCTTTCTCTCTCTCCTTCCGTCTCTCTCTCTCTCTCCCTCTGTATCTCCCTCTCTGTCCCTCTCTCTGTCTCTCTCTCTCCCTCGGTCTCTCTCCCTCTGTCTCTCTCTGATTCTTTCACTCTGTGTCTCTGTCTCTCTCTCTGTCTCCCTCTCTCTCTCTTTCCCTCCGAGTCTCTGTCCCCCCATGTCTCTCCCTGTCTCCCTCCCTCTCTCTCTGTCTCCCTTTCTCTCTCTCTCTCCCCCTCTCCCTCTCCTTCCATGTCTCTGTCTCTCTCTCTGTCTCCCTCTCCCTCTTTCTCCCTTCCCTCTCTCTGTCTCTCTCTGTCTCTCCCTCTCTCTCTCTCCCTCCGTGTCTCTCTCCCTTCATGTCTCTCTCTGTCTCTCTCTCTCTCTCTGTCTCTCTGTCCCTCTGTCTGTGTCTCTCTGTTGCTTTCTTTCTTCTGTCCCTCTCTGTATGTCTGTCTCTTCCTCACCCTGCCCCTCTATCTCTATTTTTCTATCTCTCTCTTTCCCTCCCTTTCTCACATGCTCTCTCTGTTGCTCTGTCTGTCTCTCTCTGCTCCCACTTCCCTCTGTCTCTGTTGCTCTCCCTTTGACCCTAGCTCCGTGTGTGTGTGTGTGTGTGTGTGTGTGTGGGTGTGAGTGTGTGTGTGAGTGTGTGTAGGTATGTGTGTGGCTGTGTGTGTACATGTGTGTGTGTCTGTGTTGTGTGTGGCTGTGTGTGTACATGTGTGTGTGTCTGTGTGGATGTGAGTGTGTGTGTGTGTGTGTGTGTGTGTGGATGTGAGTGTGTGTGTGGATGTGAGTGTGTGTGTGTGTGTGTGAGTGTGTGTGTGTGTGTGTGTGTGAGTGTGTGTGTGAGTGTGTGTGTGTGTGTGTGTGTGGATGTGAGTGTGTGTGTGTGTGTGTGTGTGTGGATGTGAGTGTGTGTGTGTGTGTGTGTGTGTGTGTGTGTGTGTTGATGTGAGTGTGTACCTCCCTTCTTCTGTCTCTTTCTGTTGCTCACCTCTGTCTGATTCTCTCACTCTCTGTATCCCTTCTCTATGTCCCTATTGCTTTTTCTTTCTCTCTCACATGTGTATATTTTCTCTCTCTCTGTTTCTCCCTGTGTCTCTCTCTCCCTCTGTTGCGCTCTCTATCTCTCTTTCTCTCTCTCTGTTTTTCCCTGTGTCTGTCTCTGTTACTCTCTGTCTCTCTGTCTTTCTCTTTCTCTCTCTCTGTCTCTTTCTCTGTCTCTCTGTCTCAGTGCCCCTGCCTCTCTCTGACACACTGGCAGCTTTCAGAGCGGGCTTCACCCTGTCCTTGGCACACTTGCTGCTTATCGGCAACACAATCATCACACAAACAAGGGGGTGTTCTGGCTGTCTGCTTCCAGTGCTGCTGTGCGGGAGACGGGAGGTTGTGAGCTGTGTCTCAGCCAGCACCGTGCTGTCAGCCTGAAGAGATGAAACCGTTATTTGTGGGGGTGGAGGGGACGTGGGGAATGTTTTACAAGTGCCTCTCCCCCTCCCACATTTATCACTGCGGAAGGAAATTAAGCTTCATTAGCGAGTGAAAGTGGGGGATTATTCATGTGGGAATGCAAGCAGCTGGGTGAACCATACATGGGTCTGACTGTAAAAGATTATCTCCTATCTCCACACATTAAACTGTTGCTCAGTCACGGCTCCTTCTCTCAACTTTAACCCTTTAGTTGCAGTGTTGCTTGGCACCAATTACCAAATCCATTTTATTTCCGATTCCAACTCATTCACCTCTGTCCTTAAATATACTCATTGATGGTGGGGCAGCACGATGGCACAGTGGTTAGCACTGCTGCCTCACAGCCCCAGGGACCCGGGTTCGATTCCAAGCTTGCGTAACTGTCTGTGTGGATTCTGCATGTTCTCCCCATGTCTGCGTGCGTTTCCTTCGGATGCTCCAGTTTCATCCCTCACTCTGAAAGATGTGCAAGTTAGATTGATTGGCCGTGTTAAATTGCCCCTTGGTGTCGGGGGATTGGCAGGGAAAATATGTGGGCTTGCGGGGATAGGACCTGAGCAGACTAGATGGGCTGAATGGCATCCTCCTGCACTGTAGGGATTCCATGATTCTGTTCTATATGGGGATGTGGACATTGCTGGCTGGATCAGCATTTGTTACCCATCCCAAATTGCCCCTTGAATTGAGTATCTCACTATTAGTTAAAAATCAGGGATAGTTAAAAATCAACCACATTGCTCTGGGGCCTGGAGTCACATGTAAAGTTCAAGTTTATTTATTAGTGCCACAAGCAGACTTACATTAACACTGCAATGAAGTTACTGTGAATATCCCCTAGTTGCCACACTCCGGCACCTGTTCGGGTACACTGAGGGAGAATTTAGCACGGCCAATCCACCTAACCAGCACATCTTTCAGATGTAGGCCAGCCCGGGTAAGGATGGCAGATTTCCTTCCCTAAATTTCCTTCCCCAGTGAAAGGGGTGGGTTTTCACAACAATCAATGATAGTTCCAAGATCATCACTGAAACCAGATTTATAATTGCAAGTTTTATTAATTGAATATAAATTCCACCAGCTGCCATAGTGGGATTTGAACCTGTGTCCCCTGCACCATTTGTCTGGGCTTCTGGTTACTACTCCAGTGACATAACCACTACATTATCATCTACCGTTCTCCCCCCCACCACCCCCCCCCCCCCCCCCACATTCACTCTATCTGTCTCCAGAATGCCCCGCTCCTTTAAGAGCAGCAGAAGGGATCAGTAACCCAGTGACTGATGCTCTGGGAACACGGGGTTCGAATCCCACCACGGCAGCTGGTGGAATTCAATTAATCAAAATCTGGGGTTGAAAATTAGATTAATGATGATTGTGGAATTATTATTAAAAACCCTCCCTGTCGCACCCCTCAAAGTGTATTTGATTTGATTTGATTTATTGTTGTCACATATATTAGCATACAGTGAAAAGTATTGTTTCTTGCGTGTTACACAGACAAAGCATACTGTTCATAGAGAAGGAAAGGAGGGAATGCAGAATGTAATGTTACAATCATAGCTAAGGTGTAGCGAAAGATCAACTTAATGCAAGGCAGGTTCATTTAAAAATTTTGATGGCAGCAGGGTAGAAGCTGTTTTTGGTATGTATCCTCAAATCTTTGTATCTTTTTCCTGATAGAAGAAGATGGAAGAGAGAATGTCCGGGGTGTGTGGGGTCCTTGATTATACTGGCTGCTTTTCCAGGACAGCAGGAACTGTGGAAGGAGTCAATGGATGAGAGGCTGTGTATGTCAGTGCATGTCATTGTCCTGATGTGGCTCGGTCAATGACATACTTTTAGAAGTGTTGTATTGTGGGAAAATCAGCAGCCGCCTTGAGCCAAGGAAGTCTCCAGAGGCAGCAGTGAGATAATGACCCAATAATGTCTTTAGTGATGTTGGTTGAGGAATAAGTAATAGCAGGGACACGGGAGGAACCGTCCCTCTTTATTATACAGTGCTGCAGAATCTTCAGAGTCCACCTGAGAGATTCAATATCTCACCTTGGCGGGGGGCCGTGGGGTTAAGGGGACAGGGATGTGTGGGGGAGAGGGCTATTAATGCCATCTCGGATATTGTGCTCAGGTTTCTGAAGTGAGACTTGAACTGTGAAAGGAATACTGAGAGGCCTGGAAAGAATGGATGTGGAGAGGATATTTCCCACTAGTGGGAGAGACTAGAACCCCAGGGCACAGCCTCAGAGTGAAGGGACGTTCCTTTAAAACTGAGTTGAGGAGGAATTTCTTCAGCCAGAGAGTGGTGAATCTGTGGAACCTATTGCTGCAGAAGGCTGTGGGGGCCAGGTCTTTGAGTGTCTTTAAGACAGAGAAAGATAGATTCTTGGTCGATAAGGGAGTCAAGGGTTACAGGGGGAAGACAGGAGATTGGGGATGAGAATCATATCAGCCATGATTTAATGGTGGAACAGATTCAATGGGCCGAATGGCCTAGTTATGCTCCCACATCTTATGGTTTTATGGTCTAACTATGGAGAGGCAGAGTATGATTTTTTGAGGGACAGTCCCTAAATCTGAATGTGGTCCTGAAGAGGGAGCAGAGAGAGAGGGACCTATTGTGCATTGCTAGATGGCCCCTAAGTGTGAGTGTGATCCTGAAGAGAGAGAGGGACATATCGTGCATTGTGAGATGGTCCCTGAGTGTGACTGTGATCCCAAAGAAAGTGCAGAGAGAGGGGGAGTTTGGCACCCACACACTCTGCTTTTAAAATGCCTGATTTGCAGACATTCCTGTCACATTGCTGTCAATCCATCACTGCCACAGATTAATTTGTGGGCTGCTCTTTTCCAAATGGATTTCTTGGGTAAGATCATGAGGGACAGGCAGCCACATCAAGTTTGTGAACAGCAGCTGCAGATGTGCCTATATCTGCTCCTGCCTTAGCTGATCGGCTGCTGAAACCCGCACCCCGACCTCTCACTCTGTAAGACCATAAATTATTGGAGCAGAATTAGGCCACTCGCCCCATCGAGTCTGCTCTGCCATTCAATCATGGCTGATAAGTTTCTTAACCCCATTTTCCCCGTGACCTTTGATCCCCTTACCGACCAAGAACCTATATATTTCTGTTTCAAAAACACTCAATGACCCGGCCTCCACAGCCTTCTGTGGTAATAAATTCCACAGATTCATCACCCTCTGGCTGAAGAAATTCCCTCTCATCTTTATTCTAGAGGGTCGTACTTTACTCTGAGGTTGTGCCCTTGGATCCTGGTCGTTCCTCCTAATGGAAACATCTTCCCCACGCCCACTCTATCCAGGCCTTTCAGTATGCTGTAAGTTTCAATAGGAATTCCACCTCCGCCTCCCCATCCTTCTGAACTCCCAGAGTCCTCAAACGCTCCTTATACATCAAGTCTTTAATTCCCAGGATCATTCTTTGAACTTCTTCTGGACCCTCTCCAAGTCCAGCACATCCTTCCTTAGATACAGGGCCCAAAATAGCTCACTATATTCTAAATATGGTCTGACCAGAGCCTTATACAACCTGAGCAGTATTTCCCTGCCTTGATACTTTAAATTCTTCTGAGCTCCAATAGGTATAGGCCCAACCTGGTCAACCTTTCCTCATAGATTAGGCCCCTCGTCCCAGGAGTGAGTTGAGTGAATCTGCTCTGAACTGCTTTGAATGTAATCATGCCTTTTTTTCAAATAAGGGGACCACAGAGAAGCGACAGGGATACACAGTCAGCTTCATCAATTAGACAGGCACGAGAGGTCACAGAAACCATGGCTGGTGCTAGTGCTGGATTCACCAACTCAGTCCCACAATGTGTGAGGGAATCGGGACTTCACTTAGGAAAGGGCTGTAATACATATCAGCCCAGCTACAGAGAGCTGTAACACATATCACACTAGATACAGAGACTTGTAATACGTATCACCACGGCTACAGAGACCTGTAATACAAATCACCCGACTACAGAAACCTGTCATACATATCATACTGGAAATAAAGAGCTGTAATACATATATGGGGTACAGAGAACTGTAATACATATCACACTGGATATAGAGAATTGTAATACATATCACACTGGATACAGTGAGCTTTAATACATATCACCCTGGTTACAGAGACCTGTAATACATATCACACTGGAAATAAAGAGCTGTAATACCTATCACATGGGATACAGAGAGCTGTAATACATTATTGCAGTGGGTACAGAGAGCTGTAATATGTATCAACCTGGCTCCTGTGAGCTGTAATACATATCACCCTGGCTACAGAGATTTGTAATACGTATCACCCCCTGGTTATAGAGACCTATAATACATATCACACTAGGTATAGAGAGATGTAATAAATATCACCCTAGTTACAGAGATCTGTATTACATATCAACCTGGCTACAGCAAGCTGTAATAAATATCACCCTGGTTACAGAGACCTGTAATAAATATCACACTGGATATGGACAGCTATAATACATATCACATTGGGTACAGCAAGCTGTAATACATATCACCCTGGTTACAGAGACCTATAATACATATCACCCTGGTTGCAGAGACCTATAATTCATATCACCCTGGCTACAGAGAACTGTAATACACATTACACTGAGTGCAGGGAGCTATAATACACCACACTGGATACAGAGAACTGTAATACATATTACACTGAGTGCAGGAAGCTATAATACATATCACACAGGATACAAAGATCTGTAATACATACAACATTGGGTACAGAGAACTGTGATATATATCACCCCAGTTACAGAGAACTGTAATACGTATCACACTGGGTACATAGAACTGTAATACACATTACACAGAGTACGGGAAGCTATAATACATGTCACACTGGGAACAGAAAGCTTTAATTTAGATCTGGGCTGTAAAACACATTGGGCGCAGAATGAACTCGAAGCTTTGCCATTAGTAATGTATGGAGTGCCCAGTTTTATTCATTTACTTATTCACACCAATTGCATTGCACCCACTCTGAGAATCAATCAAATCAAGCCAGAGAGAGGTGAACCCCAGTGTCCTGTATTTTCAGCAATCATTTTGATAATCTTCCTCAGGAAGAGGGCATCAATGTCCAGCCCATTCTAATTCCCCGAGAGCAAGTGGCATTGAGCTGCCTTGTTAAAAACACTCCCAGGACAGGTACAGCATGGGGCGAGATACAGAGTAAAGCTCCCTCTACACTGTCCCCATCAAACACTCCCAGGACAGGTACAGCACGGGGTTAGATACAGAGTAAAGCTCCCTCTACACTGTCCCCATCAAACACTCCCAGGACAGATACAGCACAGGGTTAGATACAGAGTAAAGCTCCCTCTACACTGTCCCCATCAAACACTCCCAGGACAGGTACAGCATGGGGTTAGATACAGAGTAAATCTCCCTCTACACTGTCTCTTATGGGCAATTAGGAATGGGTAACAGATGGTGGCCTGGCCAATAAGGCCCACATCCCATGAGTGAGAGGCAGAATTTCCCCAGTCCAGAGACCCTACATTCCATTTCTGAGCTTCCCAGACACCAGCCCTCTGCTCCTTCCAGCATTAGTGCAGTTCAGTTGTGCACATTAACTTGCACTACCTGTCTCAAATTCACATGCTGATAAAACATTGACGCCAGCACATCAAAATGAAGATAAATAGGTGTCAAATGTAATGAGGAAATTCCCTGCAGTCAAAGGTTCTGACAGCGAAAGACTTTAATCTAACACTTTGCATTTACACAGGCAGCCTGCTCCCCAAGGAGAGGAATCACCCCTGGAGCAAGCAATTCCTTTCCGTATTTCAGACAGCCTGTCAATAGGATTAACCCTTTCACCCACCCCTCCCCCATTCACAGCCAGACACTGGGCAAGTGGGAGGGGGATTAACCCTCTCACCCACCTCTCCCCCCAACCCTTCCCAATCCACAATTAGGTATTATAAACTTACCAAAAAAAAAAGAATATAACACAGGGACTGACCCTTCAGCCCATCAAGCCTGCTCCGTTATGTGGTTTCTATCCCTCTGTTCGCCCCCCCCCCCGTTCATGTATCTATCAAGATGCGCCTTGAACTTTGGCTAATGTGCCTGCTTCCACTACTGGCACCCCTATGGAAAACTTTCCCCGCATGTCTCCCCTAAACTCACCACCAACCTCTTGTGGTCGAGCCTCCCACCCCAGGAAAACCCTCTGACTATCCACCCTCCCCATGCCTCTCATAGTTTTGTAGACGTCTATCATGTCGCCCCCTCAGCGTCAGGAATATGTTTGCCCTAAAGGTGTGGCTTGTGGTGCGGGGGTTGCTGTCACATGACCTGGTAAGCCCCTTTCAACCCCTCAGGGTTGTCATTAGAAATCATAGGAGGCCATTCGGCCCATCAAGTCTGCACCGACAATGATCCCATCCAGGACCTATCCCGCAATCCCACCGATTTACCCAGTCAATCTCTTGAATTTAGGCATCCCCTGACACTAAGAGGCAATTTAGCACGGCTAATGCACCTAACCCGCACATGTTTGGAGTGTGGGAAGAAACCGGAGCACCCGGAGGAAACCCACACAGACACAGGGAGAATGTGCAAACTCCACGCAGACAGTGACCCAAACCGGGAATCGAACCCAGGTCCCTGGAGCTGCGTGACAGCCGCGCTATGTGTCACCGTGCCGTTGTTGTGCTGACCTCCTGATGAGATTCCACCACTGTGCCCCTGCACATCTCAGCTCCTGTCCCCCGCACAGCCCCATGAGGCCTGAATTCCAGGAGAAAGTACAGAGGCCAACTCCTCGTCTGCTCTTTCTGTCTCTCCGTTGCAGAGAAATCTCCTTTGACAATCCAGATCAGCTCAGCACTTGCAGTTGTTTGTCATTATACTCCCTTTCTCAGTAGGCCCCTCTGGGCAGCTCTTAATTCAATGAGATGGCAGTGAGGGGCAGCACGGTGGCACAGTGGTTAGCTCTGCTACCTCACAGCGCCAGTGACCCGGGTTTGATTCCTGGCTTGGGTCACTGTCTATGTGGAGTTCGTACCTTCTTCCCGTGTTTGCGTGGGTTTCCTCCGGGTGCTGCGGTTTCCTCCCACAGTCCAAAGATGTGCAGGTTAGGTGGATTGGCCATGCTAAATTGCCCCTTAGGGTCAGGGAGACTAGCTAGGGTAAATGCATGGCGTTATGAGGGTAGAGCCTGGGTGGGATTGTGGTTGGTGCAGATTTGATGGGCCGAATGACCTCCTTCTGCACTGTAGGATTCCATAATTCTATAAGTCAGCACTGTTAATGTGGAACAATGTCCCTAGGAGCTGCGCACAGAGTGAGATTGCTGGGTTATGGGGAAAGCCATCATGCCAATGCAACGAATTGGAAAGCTCCTTCACAGGCTGGCACGGGGAATGATGGGCTGAATGATTGCCGTACTCATTCTATGGAGATAGTTCACCTCTGTGTTCCTGCTCCGCTGACATGGACTAACGTGACCAACCTGACAGGGAACTGGCATCAGATTCGGAAAATAATTCCCGCTCGGAATGCTGCAGGTGTCGGGGTTTCCCGGCCCAACCCCCCCCCACCACCGCCCCGGCCACTTAACCCACCAAGGAGCATGAACTGACAGGAGGTGGGAGAGAGTGAGGGGGTGGGGATGCCCCACCCTCTGAGAGCTGGCTGGCTGTGTGGTACCAGCAGTGCCACCCAGAGTAGTGGCCCCTGCTGGAACTGCAAGCTGCGCCCAGATTCAAAGTCTCGGGGCATCCGGGTTGGAGGTAAGCATCATGGTGGGTGGGGGGGTGGGTGGGGTCAAGCTGTGGCTGCAGAGGTGGAAGGGGAGGCCAAGGACACGGGGGGGGGGAGGTGATCAAGGTGCGGGGTAGGTGTTTGGTGCTGAGTAGAGGTTTAAGTTTATTTATTCGTGTCACAATTAGGCTTACATTAACACTGCAATGAAGTTATTGTGAAAATTTCCTAGTCGCAATACTCCGGCGCCTGTTGGGGTACATTGAGAGGCAATTTAGCATGGCCAGTGCACCTAACCAGCACATCTTTCTACTGTGGGAGGGAACCGGAGCACCCGGAGGAAACCCATGCAGACACAGGAAGAACGTGCATATTCTGCACAGACAGTGACCAAAGCTGGAATTGAACCTGGGTCTCTGATGCTATGAGGCAACAATGCTAACCACAATGTTACTGTGCTGCCCATAACGAGGGAACGTATGGGTGGCAAAGGGTAGGCCTTTGAGGGGGATGTCTGATGCCAATTTTGAAAGGGGAGGTCAGCAGTGGAGTCACCCCCTCCTTCTCCCACCTGAAGCCCCAAAAGAGTGAAGTTTCCGCTTCCCTCCTAGACTCCCGAACCCCTCCCCATTTCCCTAATAAATTAAGGGCCACTAACAGAGCAAGGGCAGGCAAGACATCCTTGGCCATTGCCCAGCCCCATCTCCCGTTAATGTACAGATGGGTGGTGGGCAGCAGGGAGGCCACGTGGGGAATCTATGGTTCTGTTTGCTCGAGGATGGTGGGGTCATCAAACTCTGTCCAATATGTTCCCTGAGGAGGGATCCTTGCCATCCTTTGCAACGGCAGGATTTTAATGGAATATTCTCCACTTGCCTGGATGAGCACAGCCCCAACAACACTCAAGAAGCTCGACACAGTGGCACTGCTGCCTCGCAGTGCCAGGGATCCGGGTTCAATTCCCGGCCTCGGGTCACTGCCTGTGGAGTTTGCAGGCTGTCCCTGTGTGTTTCCTCCAGATGCTCCAGTTTCCTCCCACACAATAAAGATGTGCGGGTTAGGTGGATTGGCCATGCTAAATTTCCCCTTAGTGTCAAGGGGATTAGCAGGGTAAGTAAGTGGGATTGCAGCAATAGAACCTGGGTTGGATTGTGGCCAGTGTAGATTCGATGGGCTGTGTGGCCTCCTTCTGAACTGTCGGGATTTCATGATACCGTCCAGGACAAAGCAGGCCCGCTTGATTCACAACCACTTTCAACAGCCGCTCACGGTGCACAGTGACAGCAGTGTGGACCATCTACAAGATACACTGCAACAACTCACCACCGCTTCTTATAGACAGCACCTTCCAAACCCATGATCTCTAGCACCCAGAGGCTGAGGTCAGCAGATGAATATACGAATGCAAACCACCTCCGAGACGCGCACCATCCTGACTTGACCCTAACAGATGCACTTTGGCTTTGCGACTGATGCCCGCACGTTGGGCGGCACAGTAGCACAGTGGTTAGCACTGCTGCTTCACAGCTCCAGGGACCTGGGTTCGATTCCCGGCTTGGGTCACTGTCTGTGTGGAGTTTGCATGTTCTCCTCGTGTCTGCGTGGGTTTCCTCCGGGTGCTCCGGTTTCCTTCCACAGTCCAAAGATGTGCGGGTTGGGTTAATTGGCCATGCTAAAAATTGCCCCTTAATGTCCTGAGATGTGTAGGTTTGAGGGATTAGTGGGTAGATGGTATATGGGGGTAGGGCCTGGGTTAGATTGTGGTCAGTGCAGACTCGATGGGCTGAATGGCCTCTTTCTGTACTGTAGGATATCTATGAAATCCCTGTTGGAGGTTTACTAGCGAACCTGTTTCTTTTGGCCTGTGCTTGACTTTCTTGCCCCAGTCTCACGGGGCCGCGGGGGATGGGGGGGGGGGAGTTCAAACCCACGGCCTTTTGACACCGAGGAGAGAGCCAGGGACTCCACAATCTAGTTAACCCGACACCGAGGATTGAAAAACGTATGTTCCTGTGACAAAATTAACTGAGGGAGAATGTTTAATGAACCGTGTTGATGGGGGGAGGGGGTGTAGTTATGGTGAGGCCCGAGTGCACTGCGCTGGGCAGGCCTTCGCCAAGGGCTAACCCAGAAAGGAGTGAAACAGTGACGCTTTGAGAGAATTCTCCGAGTCTTGACGTCAATTTGCGCGGAAATATTTACATTGAGTGTGTTTAGTGCGTGAATAGTTTAAAAAGCATTAGTTCCCCCCATCTGCCAGGGGAACAATAACGTGAGTGTGCTGCCCCAGGGGAGGCACACAGTAATCCCATTTTGCTTTATCCCAAGGGATAAAGTGAGTGACCACTCGACTGACACGAACAGGCCATCGAGGGTCAGTCACTCCATCCAACTCTGGAGGTGTGGCTAAATGGGGAAAGGCGGTCTCGAGGTGCACTGGGTTCACATCCCTGCCCCTGAGCCAGAAGCTCCGGGTTCGAGTCCTGGCTCAGGGCTTGATGGTCAAGGAATGTATGCTCGTAACACAGCCAAGGTTCCGTTGTCCGGAACCTTCCCACCGCTCACCCCGGCAGGATTTTCCCATCCCGCTGCAGTGAACGGAGATTTGGCTGGCCTCCAAATTCTCCGCCCTCGCTGCAACGGGAATGGAGTGCGAACGGTCAGTGAGATCTCACCCGTTGAGTGCCAATGTGTAGATTCTTCCAATAGGCCAATTGCTGGTGGTAATAGGAGCGGGGGTGTCTCCTGGTCAGCCATTCTTGCTGTAGAGTAGCGGCGCTCAAACTATAGCAACCCCCCCACCCCTCTCCCCCCACCCTGGAGGCCAGTTATCCCAGGAAAAGCTAGCTGCAGGAAAATACATAAATACATTGCTCTGTCTGCCTCGCTCAGCACCAGATACGGGGGAGCTGCTAAATGTAAAGTTGTGCAGGAGGATGCCAGGGTGGATGAGAGAGTTAATATTAAATATTACTTCCAAGGGCATCTACAATACATTGAATAAGGTTCCGTCCACTTGGGATTTGATCAAAGATATACCAGCGTGTTTTCTAAATGGCAAGAAGCCAGGAATTGTGATGCTATTAGGATCCTCTCCTCTTTGAGACTATTGTTGGTTTTATGTTGAGGATCACCACGCCTCAGGCAAGGGGCAAGGTTGAGAAGGTGGGGCCTTCATGGATAACCTCAGCCTGTACAAGAATTAAACCCACTGGTGTCGCTCCCCATCACTAACTAGCTGTCCAGCCGGCTGAGCTAAACCAACTTCTACCCTGTAACATTTCTGTGAAAGACTTCCCGCACCAGTCACAAGGCTGTCCCGTTTCAAACTCAAACGATATCAAAGCCCCTATGCAGCTTGCCCCACGCTGCCTTAGTCTGCACTCAGCTGTGACTCGGGAATTGTTACAGCTCCGGGATTGTCCCCGGAGCCTCCAGGAACCCGGAACACGGCAGTGAGCTGGTGCAGGAGAAATATCACGGGGCTTGTTAGAAAGGGAAAAAGGTTGAAATTGGAGGCCGTGGGACATAGATAGGGTAGATAGAAAGGAACTTCTTCCTTTTATAGAAGGGTCAATAACCAGGGGGCATGGATTTAAGATCAGGAGCAGGAGATTTAGAGGGATTTGAGGAAAGACTTTTCCACCCAGAGGGTGGTGGGAATCTGGAACTCGCTGCCTGAAAGGCTGGTAGAGGCATGAACCCTCACCAACATTTCAGAAGCATTTGGATGAGCACTTGAAATGCTGTAGCATACAAGGCTACAGAGAAAATGCTGGAAAATGGGATTACCATTAATGGAGGAGTTTATAGCCAATGGCAAACTGGTATGAACTGGTCATTTTTGGGGACAGCAGGGTGTAACGCGCAAAATGCCACAAAGACGCCATCTTGGGCCTCAGCTACTAAGGATCAGATGATGCTCGGAAGTACAGAGGACCAGAGGGATCTTGGAGTGCATGTCCACGGGTCCCTGAAGGCAGCAGAACAGCTAGACAAGGTGGTTAAAAAGGCACATGGGATATTTGCCTTTATTAACTGGGGCATAGACCAGGAGAGCAGGGAGGTTATGATGGAGCTGTATAAAATGCTGATTAGGCCACAGCTAGAGCACTGTTTGTCGTTCTGGTCACCTCACTATAGGAAGGATGTGATTGAACTGGAGAGGGTGCAGAGGAGATTCACCAGGATGTTTCCTGGACTGGAGCGTTTCAGCTATGAGGAGAGGCTGGTTAAGCTGGGGTTATAGAAACATAGAACAGCACAGCACAGTACAGGCCCTTTGGCCCTCGATGTTGTGCTGAGCTATGTCCGAATCCAAGATCAGTCTATCCCACTCCCTATAATTCTAGTGTGCTCCATGTGCCTATCCAATAACCGCTTGAAAGTTCATGAAGTGTCCGACTCCACTATCACAGCAGGCAGTCCATTCCACACCCCAACCTCTCTCTGAGTAAAGATCCTACCTCGGACATCCCTCCTGTATCTCCCACCATGAACCTTATAGTTATGCCCCCTAGTAACAGCTACATCCACCCGAGGAAATAGTCTCTGAACGTCCACTCTATCAATCACCCTCATCATCTTATAAACCTCTATTAAGTCGCCTCTCATCCTCCTCCGCTCTAAAGAGAAAAGCCCCAGCTCCTTCAACTTTTCCTCATAAGACCTACCCTCCAAACCAGGCTGCACCCTGGTAAATCTCCTCTGCACTCTCTCCAATGCTTCCACATCCTTCTTATAATGAGGTGATCAGAACTGCACACAATTTTCCAAATGTGGTCTCACCAAGGTCCGGTACAGTTGCAGCATAACCCCACGGCTCTTAAACTCAAACCCTGCGTTAATAAATGTGAACACACTATAAGCCTTCTTCACGGCTCCTCCGAGCAGAGAAGGCTGAGGGGGGATCTGAATGGGGTGTACAGAATTATGAGGGACAGAGATAGAGTGGATAGAAATAAACTTTTAGAACATAAGAACATAAGAAATAGGAGCAGGAGTAGGCCATCTAGCCCTTCGAGCCTGCCCCGCCATTCAATAAGATCATGGCTGATCTGTCGTGGCTCAGTTCCACTTTCCCGCCCTCTCCCCATAACCCTTAATCCCCTCTCTTATCAAGAACCCATCAACCCGCTTCTTAAAAATATTTAGCGAGGCAGCCTCCACCACTTCAACGGGCAGAGAATTCCAGAGATTCACCACCCTTTGAGTGAAGAAGTTCCTCCTCAACTCCGTTCTAAACCGCCTCCCCTTTATCTTGAGGCTGTGCCCCCTAGTCCTACTGTCTTTTTTGAGCGGGAAGAGTCTCTCCACCTCTATCCTATCCATCCCGTTCATCATCTTATACGTCTCAATGAGATCTCCCCTCATTCTTCTAAACTCTAACGAGTACAAGCCTAGTTTATTCAGCCTCTCCTCATAGCTCAATCCCCTCAACTCTGGTATCAGCCTAGTAAACCTCCTCTGCACTCCCTCCAGGGCCAAAATATCCTTGCGCAGGTGCGGCGCCCAAAACTGCACACAGTACTCCAGCTGCGGCCTCACCAATGCCCTATACAGCTGCAGCAAGACCTCCCTACTTTTATATTCAATCCCCCTCGCTATGAAGGCCAGCATCCCATTCGCCTTCCTGACCACCTGCTTTCCCCTAACTTGAAGGGTCAATAACTGGGGGCATGGATTTAAGGTAAGAGGCAGGAGATTTTGAGGAGATTTGAGGAGAAACCTTTTCACCCAGAGGGTGGTGAGAATCTGGAGCTCACTGTCTGAGAGGGTGGTAGAGGCAGGAACCCTCACAACATTTAAGAAGCATTGAGATGAGCATTTGAAACACTGTAGCTCCAAGACTATTGAGCAAGTGCTGGAAAATGGCATTAGAACAGTTAGGTATTTGATGGCCGGCGCAGACACGATGGGCTGAAGGGCCTCTTGCTGTGCTGTAAAACTCTATGACTCTATGAGTGAGTGCCCCATCTCCACATTTGTTGAGCATACAACACTTGGTGGGGCAGGAAGCTGTGAAGAGAAGACACAGGGGCCGCAACAGGATAGAGACTGGTTAAAAGAAGGTGGCAGATGGAGTACGAGGCAGGGGGTTGTGAAATTTTCCACTGAGATAGGGAAATCGGAAAAACAGAATCTTTTGCAAAAGATGAAAGACCAGAATGGGTTCCAGAGGGATTTGGGAATGCACGAATCAGAGAAAGTTAACACATAAGTACAACAAGCCATGAGGAAGGTGAACGGTAGGTTAATCTTTGTTGCAAAGGGATTGGAGAAAGGTGGACTTTCTTGGGATGCGTAACCATGATACTGAATAGGCCCAATGGGCTATATAGACCACCGCTTCCATTTCTTATGCTGTCATGATCATAGCTGATCTGAATCTATTTATCTTTGGATGCCAAAATAGGATGAAATATGGCACTTTCTCAGTGGTGAAACAGTGGAGGTCCGTAGACTTAGGGAATCTTAAATACCTAGGTCATTAAAATGTTTACGAGCAGGTACAAGAATTAAGATACAAATACCAATGGATTCTGACCTTGAGGACTGGTATACAAGCGGGGTTACAAGTCATGTTGGTGCAGTGGTTGGCACTGCTGCCTCACAGCACCAGGGACCTGGATTCGATTCCGGCCTTGGGTGACTGTCTGTGTGGAGTGTGCACATTCTCCCCATGTCTGTGTGAGTTTTCTCCGGGTGATGGGGTTTTCTCCCAGTCTAAAGATGTGCAGGTTAGGTGCATTGGCTGACCTGAATTGACTGTTAGTGTCCAAAGATGTATAGGTTAGAGGGATTAATGGGGTAAATGTGTGGGGTTATGGGGATAGGGTCGGGGGGTTGGTGTTGTCCTGATCTTCTGTCGGAGGATCGGTGCAGACTCGATGGGCTGAATGGCCTCCTTCTGCACAGTAGGGATTCTGTGAAATTTCCAGTTAGACCACGCTTGGAGCATTGGGTATCACGCCAGAAGAAGCACTGGCCTTGGAGGGAGCGTGGTGTAGGTTTATCAGAATGATGCCTGGACCTGTAAGTGTTCAGTCACAGGGGAGGAATGAACAAAGTTGGGGTTGAATGGCTGATTTGACCAGAATTTTCACACTGTTAAGAGAAAGGAGAAGGGGCGGATATAGAGAAACTATGTCTGCTGGTGGGGAAGACTAAGGGCCAGCAAGATTTTCCAGTCCCACCAAATGTCAGTGGATATTTCAACGGTTCGCTGCATGTTACCACCCCACCTCCCCTCCCCCACCTCGCACCCCTTGCCACGAGAGAGCTGTTAAAACACCATGGTAGGACTCATGGTGGAGAGGGGATGGGGTGACCATCTAAAAATTGGGTTCAGTAATTTCAGGAGTGCAATTTCAGGAAAATTCTACACATAAATAGAAAGGTGGTTGGAGACTGGAACTCTCTTCCACAAACCGCAATTGATGCTCTGACAATTACTAATTTCTGAAAACTGAGAGTGATAGATTTTTGTTAACTTAAAGATATGAAAGGTTCATAACACATGCGGGTACATGGAGTTAGTTCACAGATCAGCCCTGATCTCGTTGAATGGTAGGGGTAACAGGCTTGAGGGGCTGAATGGCCTCCTCTTGTTCCCCTGTCCCATGTCCTGAATTGCTGTTGTTCTGTATGCTCTTACAGAACAAAAACTATCAAACTTAGCTTTGAAATTCGACAGATTTCTGAGAGAGAGAAAGAGAGCACATTTCCACAAAGGAGTTAGCACGGCGACGCAGTGGTTAGCACTGCTGCCTCACAGCGCCAGGGACCTGGGTTCGATTCCTGCCTCGGGTCACTGTCTTTGTGGAGTCTGCACTATTTCACCATGTCTGCGTGTGTTTCCTCTGGATGCTCCGGTTTCCTCCCACAGTCCAAAGATGTGTGGGTTAGGTTGATTGGCCATGCTAAATTGACCCTAGTGTCAGGGGATTAGCAGGGTAAATATGTGGGGTTACGGGAATGGGTCTGTGTGAGATTATGGTCAGTGTGGACTCAATGGGTCGAATGGCCTCCTCCTATACCGTAGGAATTCTGTGATTCTATGATTGTGTGAAGAATTGTTCCCAGCATTGGTCCTGAATGGTCTAAGTTTAAGATGTGGAGACGCCGGTGTTGGATTGGGGTGGGCACAGTAAGAAGTCTCACAACATCAGATTAAAGTCCAACAGGTTTATTTGGAATCACGAGCTTTTGCAGCGCAGCTCCTTCTGCCTCACCTGATGCAGGTGTTGTGAGACTTCTTTCTAAGTTTAAGGCTCTGGACTCCCCCATCCAAGAAAATAGATTATCTCGATTTTGACTGCAGATCTGTTGATGGCGTTAAACAATTCTTTTAAATGATCCCACTTCCCGCAGTGGGGGGGGGGGGGGGGGGGGGCGGTGGGGGGTGCGTGGTGGGGGGAGAGGTGAATCGCTCTGGTTCAGTCACATGACGGGACCATTCGGTGCTGAGAGAACGTGGTGAGCGAAAGTCTCGCTCCAGGGGACGAGCTAACCCCCACCCCCCCACCCCCTGCCCACCTCCGTGCTCGTGTGTGTAACGTACGTGTCCATGGTGGTGGGGGAGGGGGTGGGGGGAAAGGGCGGTGGGGAGGACTTTACACACAAGTAGTGAACTGTGAGGAGATGTGGGATATGAGCAGATGCGAGGTGTAAGCGTTTGTCACGGATGCCGAGGCTGAGCCGGTGAGTGTGCCAACGATGGGAAAGCAACACATTCATCACCAAGGCCCAGGGGAGATGGCCAAGTGACATTAATGGATGCTTCTCTTTTCCTTGCCCGTGTTCTGCTTCTGTGTCGCCTGGTTTCCTTTTTTAACCCTCTGCCCAGTGTCCTGGGTCCTTCCCCGTCCGGCAAGCCTCTTTTTGGCCACCTGTGTGCCCGCCTGTTCTTAATTCTAATTTTCTGTGGGCCGTCCGATTCAGAAGGTCAAAGAAATTCTTTCGCAAACAGTAGACTAGTGGCAAAGTGGTTAAGCGCTGCTACCTCACAGCGCCAGGGATCCAGGTTCGATTCCCGGCTCGGGTCACTGTCATAGATCGAATCCCTACAGAAGAAAAGGAGGCCATTCAGCCCATCGAGTTTGTACCGACCACAATCTCACCCGGGCCCTATCTCCATAACCCCATACAGTTACTCTGTTAATCCCCCTGAAACTAAGGGACAATTTAGCATGGCCAGTACACCTAACCCGCACATCTTTTGGTCTGCGGGAGGAAACCAGAGCACTCGGAGGAAACCCACGCAGACACAGGGAGAATGTGCAAACTCCACACAGACAATGATCCAGACAGGAATTGAACTGGGCCCCTGGCGCTGTGAGGCAGCAGTGCTAACCACTGTGCCACCATGCTTGGGATCATTGTCTGTATGTTCTCCCTGTGTCTGTGTGGGTTTCCTCCGGTGCTCTGGTTTCCTCCCACAGTTCCAAAGACGTGCTGGTTAGGTGCATTGGCCATGCTAAATTCTCCCTCAGTGCACCTGAACAGGCACTGGTGTGTGGCAACTAGGGGATTTTCACAGTAACTTCATTGCAGTGTTAATGTAAACCTACTTCTGACACTCATAAATAAACTTAAGCTTAAAAGAACATCAGAAATAGGAGCAGGCCATTCAGCCCTTCGAGCCTGCCATGCCATTCAGTGACATCACTTCCGATCCACTACTCCAGCCTGCGCTAGCTTCTCCTTCCTGCAATGTCCCCGTATTCCCTGTTTTAACATTTTTTTTTAACACATAGAAATCTCAGTCTTGCGCATAGTCAATGACTGATCCTCCCTAGCCCTCTGGGGCAGAGAATTCCAGCCTTTGAGGGAAGAAATTCTGGAGAATCATAAAAAAGCTACAGTGCAGAAGGAGGCCATTTGGTCCATCTTGTTCACACCAGCCCGAGGACACCCAGGTGCCCTTTCTAATCCAACCATCCCACACCCAGCCCATGGCCCTGCAGCATAAGGTGTAGCTTCAGGTACGTTTTAAAGAGTTTAGGGTCTCTGCCCCCACCACAAAGTTGGGCAGTGAATTCCAGATACCCACCGCCCTCTATTGAACAGCTCTTCCTCGTATCCCCTCTACACCTACAGTCAATTATCTTGAATCTGTGTCCCCTGCCTCTAGAAATCTTCACCGAGGGTAGCAATTTTATCCTGTCCAATCTATCTCTTCCTCTCCTTGGTTTGTACAACTCTATCAAGTCTTTGTTCCAAGGAAAATCACCCCAACCTATCCAATCTCTCTTTGTAGCTACACTTTTCCAGCCCTGGCAACATTCTTGGAAACCTCCACTGCCCTCTCTCCACAGCAATTATGTCCTTTCTGTAATGTGGTGACCAGAATTGCACACAGCACTCCAGTGTTTTATACGGTTCCTACCCTTACTCTGAGACTGTGCTCTCTGATTCCACACTCCGCCCTCAGGCAGGGGCTGCATCTACCCTGTCCAGTCCTGTAAGAAATGTTTCTCTTTCAGCAAGGATACTGAAAGGATATTATTAATTAGAAAGAGTGCAGAAAAGATTAACTAGGATGCTACCAGGACTTGATGGATTGGGTTATAAGGAGAGGTTGGATAGACTGAGACTATTTTCTTTGGAGCGTAGAAAGCTGAAAGGTATCTTATAGAGGTCTACAAAATAATGAGGGGCACAGATCAGCTAGATAATCAATATCTTTTCCCAAAGGTAGGGGTGTCTAAAACCAGGGCGCATAGGTTTAAGGTGAAAGGGGAGAGGTGCAAGAAGGTCCAGAGGGGCAGTTTTTTCACACAGAGGGTGGTGAATGTCTGGAACAAGCTGCCAGAGGCAGTAGTAGAGGTACATAGAATTTTGTCTTTTAAAAAGCATTTAGATAGTTACATGGGTATGATGGGTATAGAGGGATATGGACCAAATGCAGGCAATTGGGACGAGGTTAGTGGTTAAAAAAAGGGTGGCATGGACAAGTTGGGCCGAAGGGCCAGTTTTCATGCTGAAAATCTCAATGATTCTTTGACTCTATCACTCTCATCCCTCTAGTGATTAAAGGCCCAGTCTTCACAATCCTTCCTTACAGGGTAATCCTTTCATCCCAGGTATTCATTTAATCGACCTTTAGCCAATAGGAGAGAAAGGGAAGATGGCTAATCGATTCATGTGACTTGGCAGGTGATGCCACACGGTGGCACAGTGGATAGCACTGCTGCCTAACAGCGGCAGGGACCCAGGTTCAATTCCAGCCTTGGATGACTGTCTGCATGTCCTCCCCATGTCTGCATGGATTTCCTCCGGGTGCACCAGTTTCCTCCCACACTCCAAAGGTGTGTGGGGGTAGGTGGATTGGCCATGCAAAGTTGACTATTAGTGTCAGAAGGGTAAATTTGTGGGATTAGGGCATGGCTGGGATTGTGGTGAGTGCAGATTCGATAGGCTGAATGGCCTCCTTCTGCACTGTAGGGATTCTGTTAGAGACTTAGGCTGGCCGCGGCCCTTCTCCTCAGAACAGAGAAGCTTTAAAGGGAGACTTAGTTGAGGCGATCAATAATCATAGCGAGGTTTTGATAGAGTAAACGTGAAGAAGCCATCTCCTCTGGCAGAAGGATCAATAAGTGAGGACACAGATTAAAGACTGTCTAAAAAGCCAGTGGGGAAAATGAGGATTTTTTTTTACACACCCAGTCATTATAAACTGAAAGGGCAAAGACAGCAGATTTATCAGCAAGTTCTCAAGGGGAATTGAGTAGGGAACATGAAAAGAGACGTACAGGGCCCTGGGGAGAGGACATAAGCGGGAATGGGACTAACTGAACAGCTCTTTTCAAGTGGCCAGCACAGGCACAATGGGCCAAATGGCCTCCAACTGTACCATATTATTCAGCAAAGCAGTGACTTGCGTACTTGTAGTTAACGTGTTCGTGTAGTCTTCCTCTATCTGCCTGGATAAGACTCACATTGGCTGGAATTCTCTGGCCGTTCACAACGGTGGGATTCTCTCATCCCACCGGCAGTGCACCCCCACCCACGGGATTCCCACCAGCATGGGGTGATATCAATGGGAATTCCCACTGACAGTGACGGGAGCAGAGATTCCCACCACCAGCAAACAACGCCAGCGAGAATCTCACCCGATGCATTTATACGGATCCTCAGATGGCAGGACAGACAATTAATTATTATTAGCTCAAGGAATGTGGCCATCGGTGGCTGACTAACATTTATTGTCCATCGCTAATTGCCCCTTGAGAAG
The DNA here is from genome assembly GCF_965287045.1 of Carcharhinus amblyrhynchos. Lineage (NCBI taxonomy): Eukaryota > Metazoa > Chordata > Chondrichthyes > Carcharhiniformes > Carcharhinidae > Carcharhinus > Carcharhinus amblyrhynchos. The sequence goes on along the minus strand of NC_137332.1, from coordinate 103,720,574 downwards.
GTGGTGGTGGTGAGCCGCCTTCTTGACGTGCTGCAGTCCCTGAGGTGTAGATACACCCACAGAGCTGTTAGGGAGGGAGTTCCGGGATTTTGACCCAGTGACAGTGAAGGAGTGGCCGATGTATTTCCAAGTCAGGATGGTGAGTGCCTTGGGGGGGAACCGCCAGGTGGTGGTGTTCCCCGGTATCTGCTGCCCTTGTCTTTCTAGATGGTATTGGTCTTGGATTTGGAAGGTGCTGCCTAAGGAGCCTTGGTGAGTTCCTGCAGTGCATCTTGTAGGTGTTGCACACGGCTATCACTGCGAGGATGTTGGAGGGAGTGAATGTTTGTGAAAGACCACCAATTAGCAAGGAAATAAATGAGCAAGCAATCTATTTAGCAGGTAGATAGTGATATATCCAAAATAGTATCAAGCCTTTTATTTAATGTGCATCTAAAAAGGAGCACTTCTGACAGTGCAGTACTCCCTCAGTACTGACCCTCTGACAGTGCGGCCCTCCCTCAGCACTGACCCTCTGACAGTGCAGCACTCCCTCAGTACTGATCCTCTGACAGTGCAGCACTCCCTCAGTACTGATCCTCTGACAGTGCAGCACTCCCTCAGTACTGACCCTCTGACAGTGCAGCACTCCCTCAGTACTGACCCTCTGACAGTGCAGCACTCCCTCAGCACTGACCCTCTGACAGTGCAGCACTCCTTCAGTACTGTCCCTCTGACAGTGCAGCACTCCCTCATTACTGACCCTCTGACAGTGCGGCACTCCCTCAGTACTGTCCCTCTGACAGTGCGGCACTCCCTCAGTACTGACCCTCTGACAGTGCAGCACTCCCTCAGTACTGACCCTCTGACAGTGCAGCACTCCCTCAGTACTGACCCTCTGACAGTGCAGCACTCCCTCAGTACTGACCCTCTGACAGTGCGGCACTCCCTCAGCACTGACTCTCTGACAGTGCAGCACTCCCTCAGTACTGACCCTCTGACAGTGCAGCACTCCCTCAGTACTGACCCTCTGACAGTGCAGCACTCCCTCAGTACTGAAGTTTGTTATCTAGCCTCTGATGTGGGATTCGAACCCCCAATGCTCTGATTCAGACGTGTGAGTGTTACCCACTGAGCCGAGGCTGACAAGATCAGCATGTTAGCTCCTGTCGGGCAGCTTAATGTCACACTAACAACATATGAGGCACTCTGTGTCACGGGCAGGATGTCTGCAAGTGAGAGCAATAGGGAGGGGATGGAGGGGAAGGGGGTTTAATTGATATGTGACAGGGGTCGGTTAAGCCCAGGTTACGCTGGGTGTAGAGGTGGGCTGCTAGGCCTGTGTCCCTGTCTGACTGATTGTGTTTGCCTTTACAGTGTGACCCCGGCAAGTCCACCAAGTACCTGTATGAGCTGCTGTACAGTGAGCCCATGAAGATTGTGCTGATGCCCGGCTGCAGTGGTGTCTCCACACTGGTGGCAGAGGCAGCGCGCATGTGGAACCTGATCGTGGTGAGTAACACTGCCTGGTCATGTGGGACCCTCTCTGTCTCCCCCTCCCCTCTCTCTCTCTCTCTCTGTCTCTCACCACTTCTCATCAGTCTTCACGTCTTTCCCATCTGTCTCACTCCAACTAATTCAGTCTGGCTCATTTATCCATTTTTCTTTATTGTCTCTATCTCTCTCTCTCTCTCTGTCTCTCATTCTCTCTATTTCTCTCCCTCTCTCTGCCTCTCTCTGTCTCTCTTCTCTCTCTCTCTATCTCCATCCTTCTGTCTTCATCTGTCTCCTTCTGTTCCCATTTCTCCTGTCTCTTGTCTCTTTCTCTGCCCCTCTGACTTTGTCTCTCTCCCTCTGTCCCTTTGTCTATCTCTCTCTTTCCACTTCTCTCTCTCCCTCTCTCTCTCTCTCTCCCTCCCTCTCTCTCTCTGTCTATCCCTCTCTGTATCTCAGTCTCTCTCTCTCTCTCTCCCTATCTCTCTCTTTATCTGCCTCTCTCTCTCTGTCTCTCTCTCTATCTATCACTCTGTCTGTCTCTCTCTCTCTGACTCTATCTCTCTCTCCCTTTCTCTATCTCTCTCTCTGTCTCTCTCTATCTCTCTGTATATATCTCTCTCTCTATCTCTGTCTCTCTCTCTTTCTTTCTCTTTCTGTTTATCTTTCTGTCTCTCTCTCTCTATCTCTCTCTCTGTCTGATTCAGTTTCTCATCTCCTGTCCCTGTATCTCTCTCTCTCTCCCTCGTTGTGTCTTGCTTTCTCTTTCTGTCTCTTCTCCTCTGTCTGTCTCCCTTTTGTTTCTCATCTCTCGCTCTGTTTATTTCTGAATGTGTTTTCTTTCCTGAGTCACTCTCTCTCCCTCTTCCTTTCTCTCTCTCTCTCTCTCTCTCCCAATTGCTTTCATTTCTGACCCTCCCGGATAGGGGGTGTGGGAGGTGTGTGATTTGGGGTGGGGGTTGCTGCAGAATGGGGGATGGGTCTGGGCAGGTTGAGGTGTGGGGGTGTCGGGTGGAGGGTTGGGTGGGGGGGATAATGGGTGATAGGTGGGGGGGGTGCTGGGGTGTGGGGGCGTCAAGTTGGGGGGTGGGTGTGGGCAGTTTGGGGTTTGGGCGTGTTGGTTGGGAGGGTGGGCAGGGGGCTAATGGGTAATAGGTGGGGGGTCTGGGGTGTGGGGGTGTCGGGTGGGGGGGTAATGGGTGATAGGGGGGTGCTGGGGTGTGTGTTGCCTGAATGTTAGATTTGCCTTCCCACAGGGGCTGAATAGATTTGTGTGGGAAGCCGGTTTGACATGTTGTCTGTCTGGAATGGGTGGCTGTCCGTCTGTGGCACTGTCGCTCACAGCACCCGTAAGTGAGTGAGCAGGCTGTGACAGGTATCAGAAAAGCTCACTCTGCGATAACTGGGCTAGGCAGCTGGGCAGACAGTGAAATGGATGGCTTTCAGTCACTGAGGGGCTCCAGGAAGCTGCTGCCTGTCACTGGGGGAGTACAGGAAACTCCCTGCTGTCACTGAGAGGGTACAGGAAGCTGCTGCCTGTCACTGAGAGGGTACCGGAAACTGCTGCCTGTCACTGAGAGGGTACAGGAAGCTGCTGCCTGTCACTGAGAGGGTACAGGAAGCTGCTGCCTGTCACTGAGAGGGTACAGGAAACTCTCTGCTCTCTGATGGGGTACAGGAAGCTCCCTGCTGTCACTGAGGGAGTACAGGAAACTGCCTGCTGTCACTGAGGGAGTACAGGAAACTCCCTGCTGTCACTGAGGGAGTGCAGGAAACTCCCTGCTGTCACTGAGAGAGTACAGGAAACTCCCTGCTGTCTCTGAGGGAGTGCAGGAAACTCCCTGCTGTCACTGAGGGAGTACAGGAAACTCCCTGCTGTCACTGAGGGAGTACAGGAAACTCCCTGCTGTCACTGAGGGAGTACAGGAAACTCCCTGCTGTCACTGAGGGAGTACAGGAAACTCCCTGCTGTCACTGAGGGAGTACAGGAAACTCCCTGCTGTCACTGAGAGAGTACAGGAAACTCCCTGCTGTCACTGAGGGAGTACAGGAAACTCCCTGCTGTCACTGAGGGAGTGCAGGAAACTCCCTGCTGTCACTGACGAAGGGACTAACCCGAAAGCTTGTGAGTCTATTATCAAATAAATCGGTTGGACTAAAACCTGGTGTTGTCAGACTTTTTACTGTGTTTACGCCAGTCCAACGCCGGCATACCCACATCATGTTCACTGAGGGGGTACAGGAAACTCCCTGCTGTCACTAAAGGGGTACAGGAAACTCCCTGCTGTCACTGAGGGAGTACAGGAAACTCCCTGCTGTCACTGAGGGAGTACAGGAAACTCCCTGCTGTCTCTGAGGGAGTACAGGATACTCCCTGCTGGTACTGAGAGGGGGTACAGGAAGCGGCTTGCTGTCACTGTGCGCCGCACACACGGATATTGATGGGAAAGGGGATGACAGCCCTGCCGGGAAGCTGTGTCTGAGTTAATGATGCACTTCCTGTAAGGCAGCTTCATATAGTGGGAGCTGAGATGTTCCAGCGTCTCCTGTAAGTACAGGCTCCCTGCTGTGATCTGTGGGTGCTGGTGATAGTGGTCTCGGGATGAGATAGTAAACTGTCTCAGTCTAGATCCTAGTGGATGGGAGGACCTCCTGCAATGGGATTATCCGTCACCCGCCGCCCCACCCCCCACCACCTCCCCGCTGAATATCCAGTGTGTAATGTCACACTAGGTGCTCTGCGAGCCTCTCCCTCTCATAGAATCCTTACAGTGCAGAAGGAGGCCATTCAGCCCATCAACCGATGACAGCCCCTATCCCTGTATCCTCCTTGTATTTACCCCACTAATCCCCTGATACTAAGGGCCAATTTAGCACAGCCAATCCACACATCTTTGGAGTGTGGGAGGAAATTGGAGCACCGGAGGAAACTCACACAGACACGGGGAGAATGTGCAAACTCCGCATAGACAGTGACCCGAGGCCGGAATTGAACCTGGGTCCCTGGCGCCATGGGACATTTCTCGAAACCTTTGTCCCCGTGGATATGTCCAGAACTGTGTCGCTGTGTCCTAACCTGCAGCAAGCCCCGTTCACCTTTAACCCCGGACGCACGGGCTGCTGGTGACACAGCACCCCCGTCTTAAAATTCTCATTGTGTGTTCAAATCCCATCAGAGACTCACTGCCCCCCTGTCCCCCTCCCCCAGCCCCCATCATCTCCTCCATCCCTACAACAGTGCACCATCATTGGGATTGTAATCCAGAGGCCCAGGCTGATGCTTGCTATGTGTGTGGGGGGGGGGGGGATCCCACCACGGCAGATACACCGACATGGAAACAAGGAGCAGGCCATTCGGCCCTTTGTGCCTGCTCCACCATTCAGTATGATCACACCTGATCCTTCAACGCCACCTGCGATCTCCCCAGGTCGCTTCATATCTTCAGTGTTGAGAAATCTATTTCCTTCTTAAATATATTCAGTGTCTTGACCTCCATGGCTTTCTCTGGAAGAGAATTCCACAGGTTCACCACCCTCTGAGTGAGGCAATTTAAATGGCATCCCCGTATCCTGAGACTGTGACCCCTGATTCTAGATTCCCGAGCCATAGGAAAACATCCTCCCTGTATCCAGTCTGTCCAACCCTGTCAGAATTGTATGTTTCGATCAGATTCCCTCTATTCCTGTAAATTCCAGTGAATAAATCTGGAATATAAAGTAATGATGGCCATGAAACCATTGTCGATTGTTGTAAAAACCCATCTGGTTCACTAATGTCCTTTAGTGAAGGAAATCTGCTGTCCTTACCCGTTCTGGCCTACATAAACTAGGCACAGTAAGTCGGCTTACAACACCAGGTTAATGTCCAACAGATTTATTTGGTAGTTCGAGCTTTTGGAGCATTGCCCCTTCATCAGGTGAGTTAATCGGGCAATGCTCAGGAAGCTCATGACACCAAATAAACTTGTTGGACTTTAACCTGGTGTTTTGAGACTACTTACTGTGCCCACCCCAGTCCAATGTCAGCATCTCCACATCATGGCTACATAAACTAGAAGGAGTGCAGAAGAGATTTACTGGGATGCTACCAGGACTTGATGGTTTGAGTTATAAGGAGAGGCTGGATAGACTGGGACTTTTTTCCCTGGAGCGTCTGAGCTTAGGGGTGATCTTATAGACGTCTCTAAAATAATGAGGGACTAGATTAGTTAGTCAACATCTTTTTTCAAAGCTATCGGAGTCTAAAACTAGAGGGCCTAGGTTTAAGGTGAGAGGGGAGAGATGCAAAAGGGTCCAGAGGGGCAATTTTTCACACAGAGGATGGTGAGTGTCTGGAACAAGCTGCCAGAGGTAGTAGTAGAAGCGGGTACAATTTTGTCTTTTAAAAAGCATTTAGACAGTTACATGGGTAAGATGGGTTTCGAGGGATATGGGCCAAATGTGGGCAATATGGACAAGCTTAGTGGTAAAAACTGGGTGGTATGGACAAATTGGGCCGAAGGGCCTGTTTCCATGTTGTAAATCTCTATGACTCTATGTGACTCCAGAGCCTCACCAACATGTTAACTCTCAAATGCTCTCCAGGGGCACCTAGGGATGGGCAATAAATGCTGGCCAGCCAGCTACGCCCATGTCCCATGAATGAATTTTAAAGATAATCATTCCGCCATTGGTGGCCGTGCCTTCAGTCGCCTGGAACCCTGAGTTCTGGAACGTCCTCCCGCCAACCTCTGCGCCTTTCTCGCTCGCTTTCCCCCCTCTAAGACGGTCCCTAAAATGCACCCTTTGACCTTAGCTCTTGGTGGTCCCTGACCCAAATGTCTCCTCAGGCAGCTTTGCTTGAGTACGCTGCTGCTGGGGTGTGTTACCGTGTTCAGAGAGCTATGAACATGCAAGGATTAGCGGTTAACACTACAAGGTCAAAGTGGGAGAAAAAAGATGGTCTCTTGTCCCAGCAATCGGATCAATAAACACACGCACCCTTTAGACAAATGACTGGAAGTGTTGCTGCCATTAATTGACAGAATTCCCTTCATAAATCTCTCTGGCTGTGTACACTGGGGAGCTCAGAGACACAAGCCATTAAACCAGTTGTGAGTGAATGCAGATTGCCCTTTGACCCCGTTGTCGAAACCATGATGGAAGGCCCCGATGGGATTTGTGACAGGATAAACTTACATTTCTTGTCTGTTCTTCCTCGCTGTCAGTAGTCATTACATCCCTGCCTCGTGTGTTCACTGACAACTCTAGCTGGATCTGTGATTTTTTTTTAAAAGATATCTTCTGTCCTTGGCCTCCATCCATGTCAAAAAAAATTGGCCGCAATTATTTTTTTAAACCATGTCAGCGGAGGGGGATATCGTGAATTAAAATGGAAGCTGGAGAGTCCTGAGGGGGACGGAAGGGTATATATTAGAGTTGGGCTGACAATGATTAATGTTTATATAACCTTTAACGCAATGAAACACCATCCTACAGTAACTAGCAGGGACATTGCAGACTCAATGGGCTGAAGGGCTCCTGAGACAGGGGGAGTGTAAAACTGAACAGATGCAAGTTCCCCCAACAGGAAGCATGGAATCCCTACAGTGCAGAAACAGACCATTCAGCCCGTCGAGACTGCACCACCTCTCCAAACTTATCCCACCCAGGTCCTCCCCTCCACCCCATCCCCGTAAACCCTGCACATTTTAACACAATGTGGACATGCCGGCGTTGGACTGGGGTAAGACAGAAGGAAATCCCACAACACCAGCTTAAAGTCCAAACAGGTTTGTTTGTAGCAAAAGCCGCAAGCTTTCGGGACAGCCTGTCCCTTCGTCAGGTGGCTGGGAGTTCTGACCATAAACAGGGCACAAAGATACAAACTCAATTTAGACGCATAATGATGGGAATGTGAGTCTTTGCAGCTAATCAAGTCTTAAAGATACAGACAATGACCGTGGTCGCGGGCATTCAGCCTCTGATCTTTGGGTAAGCATTCTCCGAGGCGGCCTTCACAACGCACGACAGTGAAGAGTCGCTGAGCAGAGACTGATAGCCAAGTTCCACACACATGAGGACGGTCTCAACCGGGATCTTGGGTTCATGTCACACTATCTGTAATCCCCATGACTTACCTGGACTTGCAAAATCTCACTAACTGTCCTGTCTGGAGACAATACACATCTCTTTAACCTGTGGTTAAAGCTCTCTCCACTCACATTGTCTGTATCTTTAAGACTTGATTACCTGTAAAGACTCACATTCCCATCATTATGCATCTAAATTGAGTTTGTATCTTTGTGTCCTGTTTATGATCAGAACTCCCAGCCACCTGACGAAGGGACAGGCTGTCCCGAAAGCGTGCGGCTTTTGCTACAAATAAACCTGTTTGCATTTTAACATGGCCATTGGACCTAACCAGCACATCCGTGGACTGTGGGAGGAAACTGGAGCTCCCGGAGGAAACCCACACAGACACGGTGGGGGGAACGTGCAAACTCCACACAGACAGTGACCCAAGCTGGGAATCGAACCCGGGTCCCTGGCGCTGTGAGACAGCAGTGTTAAATTCAGATGCAATTTGGGCAGAGCAGGGCCTCGGGCATGAAGCCGCCCATCACTCATTAAGGCCCTTAGGTGGCCACCGGAGGGCATTATTCTGCCCAGCCTCAGTCTTTAGGCTGACGGGCGCTGCTATGTTGGGGGGTGGCCCAATGACACTTACACTTCTCCCCATCTCGGGTGGGTGGGGAGGGGACAGCGCCCCACCCTGGTTGACTGACTGGGCGGGGCCCGGTAAGGAGTCCCAGCCATGGCCAATAACTGGTCAGTCCTGGCCATGGCCAGTCACTGGAAAGATGTCCTGGTTAGGTGGATTGGCCGTGCTAAATTCTCCCTCGGTGTACCCGAACAGGTGCCAGAGTGTGGCAACTAGGAGACTTTCACAGGAACTTCATTGCAGTGTCAATGTAAGCCTACTTGTGACACTAATAAATAAACTTTAAACTTTGTAAATCAGTGTCGGTCAGCAGGAGCAGGGCTAACAGGGGAATGGTATTTGGTGCCAGTTAAGACACGGGCATTAGAGTTTTGGAGGAACCACCGCCCCTCCACCCTCCACAGAGTTTTGGAGGAGCCACTGCACCACTCCCGCCCCCCCCCCCCGCACCCCCCCCCGCCCTCCAACCAAGCTTATGGCAGGTGATAGATCGTGGGAGACCAGCCTGGAGCAAACTGGAATGGACTCGTTCAGAGGTAGCAGAGGCATCGGGGTGAGGAATCTCTACCGTCCTGTAAATCTGGCTTCTTGAGCATCCCCGATTATTATCGCTCTGCCATTGGCAGCCATGCCTCCATCTCTTGAGCCCTCTATTCCCTGCTTCCCGCCTTTAAGACGCTCCGTAAATCCTGGTTTCAGGTGCTGTGTAAATTACCGACTGTTCGTGAGGAGGTTGGAACTGGGGAAACCTGTTGACCGCCACTGGGTGGAAGTGGCCAGAGGCCGCACCAATCGCGAGCGGGGAAAATAAAAACAAATCCAGCAGGCCTCCCAGCGAGGTGGAGCCATGACCCAGTGCTTGGTCAGACTGTGCGAGGTCGCATCTGAGAAATGACCCCACGCTAACTGGAGGTCAGCCCACTCAGTAGCACTGCTTCCCCACAGTGCCAGGGACCCAGGTTCGATTCCCGGCTTGGGTTACTGTCTGTGTGGAGTTTGCACGTTCTCCCTTTGTCTGCATGGGTTTCCTCCGGGTGCTCCAGTTTTGTCCCACAGTCTGAAAGACGTGCTGGTTAGGTGCATTGGGCATGGTAAATTCACCCTAGTGTCAGGGGGATTAGTAGAGTAAATATGTGGGGTTATAGGAATAGGGCCTGGGTGGGACTGTGGTCGGTGCAGACTCAATGGGCCAAATGGCCTCCTTATGAAATGTAGGGATTCTATGGATTCACTCTGGCCGGATTGAGAGCCTGGCCGGTGAGAACTGGGAATGGATAGGTTTTTTTCCAAAGCTTGGTTCTTCTTCCCACCATGCTGCTGCGCGCTCACAACGGGAAATAATTTTAACTCTGGACCTCGGTGTCGCGGCGGCGGAGATCCTGCTTAATGTGCCACCCCGGCCTGCCTTTTGCTTTTTGTTAAAAGTTCACAGCAAAGGGAAAAGGATTGGTTGCAAAGTGGTGGCCGGTTCTGACGGGCGGCCATTTTAAATCATTGGCCAACAGTTAAAATGGCCGCCCCAATGTCCAGCTGGCTGTTTGCTGGCTCAGATTCTCAACAAGAGAGAGAGAGAGCGAGCCAGGCTCACGCTACTGAAGGGTGACTGCTATGACGTATCAGACCCAGGATCAGCACTGAGGGAGGGTGCGGGACGGTGGGGCGGGGGGGGGTGGGGTTAAAGGTCAGTGGGGGAGTGATGAGTGGGGCAAGCTCGTTGGCATGCCTTATTTTCCAGCTCGTCTCCGCGTCCCGTCCACAGACTCACATCCGATCCCTCGCGTTGGCTCAATTTTGATTGTGTTTCCAGATGGTTAATAAAAGAGAGAGAGAGAGAGAGAGAGTAAAGTGAGGAGTGCTCACCGTTGCCAAGGAAACCAGCCTGTGGAGCTCGACCCAGAACTGCAATGAGAGCGAGACAGAGAGAGACAGAGACAAGGAACAAACTCTGCGTGTGGGAGGCTGGTGCACAAGGTCCTCTCAGGGGTATGAGGGCCAAAGAGGCATTCACCTGCAGGAGTCAGAGCTCCATCCCTTCTGCCGGCTTCATCCCCAGATCCTCCTAACACCAGGAGGGACACACACCCCCCTCTCTCTCTCTCTGCCCCTTTACTTTTTTTCTGTCCATCTCTCATTCTCTCTCTCTTTCTGTCCTTCTCTCTCTGTCACCCACTCTCTCTCACGCTTCTCTCTCCCTGCCCCTCACTCTTGCTGCCCCTCTCTCACTCTGCCACTCTCTCTCAGCCTCCATCTCCCTCAGCAACACCTCCCCCACTTTGGCTCTCACACACACACACACCCCAGAGAGAATGGGACAGGGGAGAGGCAGGAGCTGAGAGAGGGTTATGGCGAGAGAGAGTGGCGAGCAGTGGGAGTGAGGGGCAGAGGAAGAGGGCAGGAGAGGAGAGAGAGGGAGGAACAAAGAGAGTGACAGTCAGAGAGAGATGAGGGGCGAGGGGAGAGAGAGAGAGAGGTGAGCAAAGGGAAAGGGTGTTGCTGAGGGAGATGGGGGCTGAGAGTGAGAGAGGAACTGTAAGAGTGAGGGGCAGGGAGAGAGAAAGTGAGTGACAGAGAGAGAGGGACAGAGAGAGAGGGACAGAGAGAGAGGGACAGAGAGAAAGAGGCGGCAGAGCGAAAGAGAGACAGAGAAAAAGAAAGAGAGAGAGGAGGCCGAGAGAGAGAAAGGAGGGGGGAGGGCAGAGAAAAAGAGAAAGGGGGCATGTTGAGAGAGGGGGGCAGAGAGAGGGGGGCAGAGAGAGAGGGGCAGAGAGAGAGGGGCAGAGAGAGGGGGGGCAGAGAGAGGGGCAGAGAGAGAGGGGGCAGAGAGAGGGGGGCAGAGAGAGAGGGGCAGAGAGAGAGGGGGCAGAGAGGGCAGAGAGAGGGGGGCAGAGAGAGGGGGGCAGAGAGAGAGGGGCAGAGAGAGAGGGGGCAGAGAGGGCAGAGAGAGGGGGGCAGAGAGAGGGGGGCAGAGAGAGAGGGGCAGAGAGAGGGGGGGCAGAGAGAGGGGCAGAGAGAGGGGGGGCAGAGAGGGCAGAGAGAGAGAGAGGGGGCAGAACGAATGAGAGGGACAGAGAGAGTGAGAGAGAAGGAATCAGAGAGAGAGATTTGGACAGAGAGAGACAGACAGTAAGTGGAGGGTATGTTATCAGTTGTCTGTGGCTGAAACCGGCCCTTAGTTTGAATAAAATGGATGATTCTTTGAGGGGCGGGGAGACAGGGAGGGGGTCACGGTGCTGAATGGCTGACATCCAGTTTGCACAGAGTGGCAGCGCACAGTCCCTTCTCGTCTGGCGGCGTTGCTTAGTAACACTGGGTGCTTGGCAGTGATCCAGCCCTTGTGCCGCGGACGGGCTGGGCAGAGCCTGTTTGCGAATGGAAGCCGTGAATCCCTCCACCTTCTGAAGGAGACCCTGTTGGTCACGGAGGTGACAGGAAGTTGGGGGGGGGGGGTCACTAAACTAAACTCCCGGCCCCGTGACCCCCTCAATCCCCTCACCACCACCTCCCCCCTTTGCCCCCCTCCGACCCCCTCATCAACACAGGGCCTGACACCGTACGCTACACAATATGGTAGCAACTTCCTCCTCGGGTCCACGTCAACAACAAGGAAGAGCTTGTGTTTAAATTACAGCTTTTAAAACAACAGAACGTGTGGACATACAAACCAGGAGCAGAGTAGGTTATGGGGAGAAAGGAGGAATTGGGCTACTGAGTTGGATCAGCCATGATCGTAATGAATGGCAGAGCAGGCTCGAAGGGCTGAATGGCCTGCTCCTGCTCCCATCTTCTACATTTCTATGTTAAGTAGGCCATCCCTAATTCCTCTCTTAATAAATGGTAACATTCCTTTAACCTTCTTGATTGCGTCCTGGAACCACATCTTAATGTTTTGTGACTCTCATGCACCAGAACAGTTAAAGCTCTCTGCACCTCAGCATTCTGTACAATTCTTCAGTTAAAGTATCATTCTTCTTTTTGTTTTATTCCTCCTGCCAGAACGCCCCTTTCACAGCCTTTCCAAACCAAATTTGATGCCAAACCATGCAGAAGAATTTGAAATGGGTGACAGAAAGCTTGGTCAAGGAAGTTGCCCTTTAAGGGTTCAAGGAGGATAGAGAGGTGGAGCAGGGTTGGGTCACAGCCTGAGGCCTAGGAGGGACGGCTGTCAATGGCGGAGCAGTTAAAATCAGAGGGTAGCTCAGGAGGCCAGAATCAGAGGAGCACAGATGTCTCAGCGGGCTGTGGGACTGAGGAGAGTACAGAAACAGGGAGGGTAGAGGCCCCAGGAAATCGAGAATTCTAAAATCAAGGTTCGCAAGGCTTATCTTCAGAGGAAAGGTTGAGCCTGTACCCATTGGAGTTTAGAAGAATGACAAGTGATCTGACTAGAGGAGATTTGACAGGGAGGATCCCAGAAAGATGTGGGAAGAGTCTGGTGTTTGAGAGATTTACCACTTAAGACGGAGATGAGCAAAATTTTTCTCTCAAAGGGTCATTAGTCTGTGGCAATCTTTTCCTCAGGATGTTTATTTATTTATATAGTATTTATTAGTGTCACAAGTAGGTTTACATTAAGGCTGCAATGAAGTTACTGTGAAAATCCCCAAGTTGATTTGATTTATTATTGTCACATGTATTCGTATACAGTGGAAAATATTATTTCTTGCGTGCTATACAGACAAAGCAAACAATACATAAAGAAGGAAACAAGAGAGTGCAGAATGTACTGTTACAGTCATAGCTAAGGTGTAGAGAAAGATCAACTTAATGCAAGGTAGCTCCATTCACGGTTTGTACATGTCCTTAGACTTTTGTATCTTTTTCCTGATGGAAGAAGGTGGAAGAGAGAATGTCCAGGGTGTGTGGGGTCCTTAATTATTCTGGCTGCTTTTCCAAGGCAGCGGGAAGTGTAGACAGAGTCAGTGGATGAGAGGCTGGTTTGCATGATGGACTGGGTTTCGTTCTTGACCCTTTGTAGTTTCTTGCAGAGCAGGAGCCATACCAAGCTGTGATACACCCAGAAAGAATGCTTTCTATGGCATCTGTAAAAGTTGGTGAGAGTCATAGCTGACATGCCAAATTTCCTTACCCTTCTGAGAAAGTAGATGTGTTGGTGGACTTTCTTAACCGTAGCGTCAGCATGGGGAGGCCAGGACAGGTCGTTGGTGATTTGGACACCTAAAAATTTGAAGCTCTTGACCATTTCTACTTCGTCCCCATTGATGTAGACAGGGACATGTTCTCCATTACATGTCCTGAAGTTGATGACTCTCCTTCGTTTTGTTGACATTGAGGGAGGCATTATTGTTGGCACACTCTCTGGCACCTTTTGGGCACACTGAGGGAGAATTTAGCATGGCCAATGCATCTAACCAGCACATCTTTTGGACCATGGGAGGAAACCAGAGCACCCGGAGGAAACCACGCGGACACAGGGAGGACAAGCAGACTCTGCATAGACAGTCACCCAAGCTAGGAATCGAACCTGGGTCCTTGGTGCTGTGAGGTAGCAGTACTAACCACTGTGCCACCTTGCTGCCCTTAGCAGTGGGTGGTGGGTCATTGAATTTATGTAAGACAGTTAGATTTTTGATCGGCAAGAGGTTCAAGGGGGGTTGGGGGAGGGGACAGGCAGAAATGTGGAGTTGAGACTAGGTCCAATTCAGCCATAACCTCATTGAATGATGGAGCAGATTGGAAGGGCTGAATGGCCTTCTCCTGTTCCTAGAACCTGTGTTCCTCTTCTCCTAGCTGTTGTTGGGCCGGGAATATAATGTAGGTCAGTGAGTTCAGTGGGGCTGATGAGCAATTGTATTTTGACACCAGTTCGGATATGGGCTCTTGTTGTAGAGTTTTCCAGCACACAAAGAGGTCCTTCGGCCCATCGTGTCTGCTGTGCATCACTGAGCATGCCGATGACCCTCTGCTCTCCTCCCTGCAGCTCTCGTACGGCTCCAGCTCCCCGGCTCTCTCCAACCGCCAGCGTTTCCCCACCTTCTTCCGGACTCACCCGTCTGCCACCCTCCACAACCCCACCCGGGTCAAGCTCTTCAAGCGGTGGGGCTGGACCAAGATCGCCACCATCCAGCAGACCACGGAAGTCTTCACCTCGGTAAGTGCACAGCAGAGTGCGTGGGGAGGGAGCTCCCTGCCACCCAAGTTTAAGGTAGGGCGGGCAACACAAATAGCCAGTCTCTCCGATAGACTGTATCATGTGGACCGAGGGTCAGGGAGGGTGGAGGGGGCTTGTGGAGGAATTGGGAGGAAAATGGGATTTCTTTTAATTCAGGTTCTGGATGTGGGTGCGGCTACTATTCACTGTTCCTTATCTCGCCCTAAGACCCAGTGATACCACTGCGGAGATTAACTCACATCCTGACTCCCCATTGACCAGAAACTGAACTGGACCTGCCATATAAGTGTCACGGCTACCAGAGCAGATCAGAAACTTGGAATCCTGCAGCGAGTAACTCACCTCCTGACTCCACAAAGCTTGTTCACCATCTACAAGTCAGGAGTGTGGTGGAATACTCTCCACTTGCCTGGATGGGCGCAGCTCCAACAAGAAGCTCGACACCATCCAGGAGAAAGCAAACCCGCTTGATTGGCACCCCATCCACAAACATTCACTCCCTTAACCATCGATACACAGCGGCAGCCAAGTGTACCATCTACAAGATGCACTGCGGCAATTCAACAAGGCTCCTTAGACAGCAACTTCCAAACCCATCACCGCTACCATCTAGAAGAACGAGGGCCGGGGAACACCATCACCTAGAGGTTCCCCTCCAAGCCACTGACTATCCTGACTTGGAAATCTATCACCATTCCTTCACTGTCACTGGGTCAAACTCCTGAGACTCCCTCACTAACAGCACTGTGGGTGTACCTACACCACAAGGGTTGCAGCGGTTCAAGAAGGCAGCTCACCACCACTTTCTCAAGAAGGAAATCTGCCGTCCTTATCCGGTCTGACCTATATGTGACTCGAGAGTCACAGCAATGTGGTTGACTCTTAAATGTTCTCTGAAGTGGCCAAGTGAGACACTCAATTCAAGGGGGATTTAGGGATGGGCGCCAATGCCAGCCAGCGACAAGATATCAGAGTGGGCAGGAAGCTAACAGAAGCCCATCCAAAGTCAGCGGCCTACAACTGACTGGGAGGGAATATTGTGCGGTTCTGCCCAATCCATCTATGCTCCTGATCCCGTGTCTCCTTCCCTCCTCCGTCATCTCTCAGACAGCTGGGATTTGGATGCTGAAGGCTCCAGCAGGTCACACGGGATGATCCTGGCAGACAGGGGCTGAGTTGAGCCTGGGGTTCAGGGTTCAGCCCGTCTGCTGTTTCCAAACACATCGAGAAGGCTCCGAACCCTCATCCTTCTCTCCTGATTCCTCCCCCAGACTCTGGACGATTTGGAGGAGCGCGTGAAAGAGGCCGGGATTGAGATCAGCGTGCGGCAGAGCTTCCTGACGGATCCCGGAGTCGCTGTCAAAAACCTCAAGGTAACCTCAGAGCCGTGAGAATAACAGGCTGCAGCGAGGGCTTAATATTGGCTTTAGAGTCATAGAGGTTAGAGTTATAGAGGTTTACAGCAGGTCCTTCGGCCCAACTTGTCCATGCTGCCTTTATTATTTAACCACTGAGCTAACCGCAATTGCCCTCATTTCGCCCATATCCCTCTACCCCCGTCGCACCCATGTAACTGTCTAAATGTTCTTTAAAAGACAAAATTGTACCCGCCTCTACTACTACCTCGTGAAGCTTGTTCCAGACATGCACCACCCTCTGAGTGAAAAAATTGCCCATCTGGACACTTTTGTATCTCTCCCCTCTCACCTTAAACCTATGCCCTCTAGTTTTAGACTCCCCTACCTTTAAGGGTTATGGGGAGAGGGTGGGAATGTGGAACTGAGACACGACAGATCAGCCATGATCTTATTGAATGGCGGGGCAGGCTCGAAGGGCTGGATGGCCTACCCCTGCTCCTATTTCTTATGTTCTTATGTTCTTATTAAACTCCATCTGCCATTTCTCCACCCAAGTCTCCAACTGACCTATATCCTGCTGTATCCTCTGATGATCCTCATCACTATTTGCAAATCCACCAACCTTTGTATCATCCGCAAACTTACTAATCAAACTAGTTACATTTTCCTCCCAATCATTGTTATATATTACAAACAGCAAAGGTCCCAGCACTGATCCCTGAGGAATGCCACTTGTCACAGCCCTCCATTCAGAAATGCACCCTTCCACTGCTACCCCGTCTTTTATGACCGAGCCAGTTTTGTATCCACCTCACCAGCTGCCATGTGGCTTCACCTTCTGTAACAATCTGCCGTGAGGGACCTTGTCAGAGGCCATACTGAAGTTCATGTGGACAACATCCACTGCCCTATTCTCATCAATCATCTTCATCACTTCCTCGAAAAACTCGATCAAGTTCGTGAGACACAACCTCCCTTTTATAAAGCCATGTTGACTCTAGCCAATACATCCACTTATTTGTAAGTGGGAATAAATCCTGTCTTGAAGAATCCTCTCTAATAATTTCCCTACCACTGATGTAAGGCTCACCGGCCTGTAGTTACCTGGATTATTCTTGCTACCATTCTTAAATAAAGGAACAACATTGGTTATTCTCCAGTCCTCTGGGACCTCTCATGTAGCCAGTGAGGATACAAAGATTTCTCTCAAAGCTCCAGCAATTTCCTCTCTCAGTCAATTTAGCATGGACAATCCACCTAACCTGCACATCTTTGGACTGTGGGAGAAAACTGGAGCTCGCAGAGGAAACCCACCCAGACACAGGGATAACGTGCAGACTCTGCACACAGACAGTGACCCAAGCCAGGAATCAAACTCAAGTCCCTGGCGCTGTGAGGCACAGTGCTAACCACTGCGCCACCGTGCTACCCTGTCGAAACCTTCCAAACAAGACAACCCTACTCATTCTAGGTATCAATTTTGTCAACGTCCTGTACTGTGTACAGTTTTGGTCTCCTTACTTGAAAAGGAAATACTGGCTCTAGAGGGGGTGCAGAGGAGATTCACTAGGTTGATTCTGGAGTTGAGAGGGTTGGCTTATGAGGAGAGACTGAGTAGACTGAGGCTATGTTCATTGGAATTCAGAAGAATGAGGGGAGATCTTATAGAAACATATAAGATTATGAAGGGAATAGATAAGATAGAAGCAGGAAAGTTGTTTCCAGTGGCAGGTGAAACTAGAACTAGGGGGCATAGCCTCAAAATAAGGGGAATCAGATTTAGGACTGAGTTGAGGAGGAACTTCTTCACACAAAGGGATTTGAATCTGTGGAATTCCCTGCCCAGTGAAGCAGTTGAGGCTACCTCTTTGAATGTTTTTAAGGCAAGGATAGATTTTTGAATGGTAAAGGAATTAAGGGTTATGGTGAGTGGGTGGGTCAGTGGAGCTGAGTTCACAAAAAGATCAGTCATGATTTTATTGAATGGCGGAACAGGCTCGAGGGGCCAGATGGCCTACTCCTTCTCCTAGTTCTTATGTTGTTCTTAAATAAGGAGACCAGAGCTGCACACAGAATGTACAGGAGCTGACACTTGGACACTTGTGGGCCATTCAATACCTGACAAGAGTGGATCACCCCCTTTTACTCACTGTGTGCTGTCCATGAACAGGAGGTGACACTGAGACACACCCGGACAGGAATGAAGAATTCCTTCGGACCCCAAAGTATGTTGTGCTGTGTAGGTGGGTGTGGTGGGAGGCGGTGGAAGGGTGGGGGAGGGGGGGGGGGCTGCTGCCATTATTGGTTTCACAATCTAACACAATGTTTTACTCCATTTCTGCAGAGGCAAGATGCCCGCATCATTGTCGGGTTGTTCTACGAAACTGAGGCGAGGAAAGTCTTTTGTGAGGTACGGGCACACTGGGGGAAGAAAAGCACCTCTGCATTTATATAGCACCTTTCCCATCCACAGAGTATCTAAAAGCAGAGAAAAATACTTTCATTGGGTTTAGTCGCTGTTCTAATGCTGGAAACCTGGTGGGGAATGTGTATAGAAAGATCCCGTGAATGGCAGCTTGTTAATGGTCAGATACTCTGTCTTAGTGATGTCAGCTGATTGATAAATATTGACCCAGGATGTGGCCTCCTAGCTCTCCTCCAAAGAACATAGCAGGATCTTTTACACCCACCCGGGCCTCGGTTCAAGGTCACATCCGAAAGGCAGCACTCCCTCAGAACTGGGACTGGAGGGTCAGCTGAAATGAGTGTGGCATTGAGGAGTTCCCCCAGAACTAGAATTAATAGGAATCAGGGGGAAAGCTCTCCGCTGGTTGGAGTTGGACGTGGCACAAAGGACGATGGCTGTTGGAGGTCAATCGTCTCGGCTCCAGGACATCACTGCAGGAGTTCCTCAGTGTCTTGGGCACAACCATCTTAGGCTGCTTCATCAATGGCCTTTCCTCTGTCATAAGGTCAGAAACAGGATGTTCGCCAATGATTGCACAATGTTCAGCACCATTCGCGACTCCTCAGATACTGAAACAGTCCATGTTCAAATGCAGCAAGATCTGGACAATATCCAGGCTTTGGGCTGACAAGTGGCAAGTAACATTTGCGCCACACAAGTGCCAGGCAATGTCCATCTCCAACAAGAGAGCATCTAACAGTTACCCTTTGATGTTCAATGGCATTACCATCACTGATTCCTCACTACCAACATCCCAAGTGTTAGCATTGACCAAAAATTGAACTGGACCTGCCATATAAATGTCATGGTTGCCAGAGCAGATTGGAGGCTGGGATCCCTGTGGAGAGTAACTCACCTCCTGACTTTCCCAAAGTCTGATCACCATCTACAAGACACAAGTCAGGAATGTGATGAAATATTCTCCACTTGGGTGCAGCTCCAACAACACTCAAGAAGCTCAACACCATCCAGGACAAAGCAGCCGGCTTGATTGGCACCACATCCACAAACATTCACTTCCTCCACCACCGATGCACTGTGACAGCTGTGTGTACCATCGACAAGATGCACTGCAGCAATTCACCAAGATTCATTCGGTAGCACCTTCCAAACCCATGACTGCTACCATTTAGAAGGACAAGGGCAGCAGATACCTGGGAACAACACCACCTGCAAGTTCCCCTCCAAGTCACTCACCATCCTGAATTGGAAATATATCGGCCATTCCTTCAAGTCGCTAGGTCAAAATCCTGAAATTCCCTCCCTAGCGCCATTTGGGTTCACCCACAGCATGTGGACTGCAGTGATTCAAGAAGGCAGCTCACCATCACTTTCTCAAGGGCAACTAGAGATGGACAATAAATGCTGGCCAGCCAGCGAAGCAAATGTCCCATGAATGAATTAAAAAGAAACTAAATTAAATCAACAAAACCTGAAATTGAAAGCTCATCTCAGTAATGGTGGCCATGAAACTACCATCGATTGCTGTGGAAACTTATCTGGTTCACTAAAATGTCCTCCAGGGATGGAAATCTGCCGTCCTTACCCTGTCTGGGCCACATGTGACTCCAGACCCACAGCAAAGCGGTTGACTCTTAACTGCTTCTCTGAAATGGGGAGGCGATGGTCTAGTGGTATTACCGCTGGATTATTAATCCAAAAAATTCAGCTAATGTTTTGGAGACCCAGGTTCAAATCCCACCAAGGCAAAATTTGAATTTAGTACAAACATCTATTTCTACTGATGACCATCAACTATTGTTGATTGTCAGAAAAACCCATTTGGTTCACTAATGTCCTTTAGGGAAGGAAATCTGCCGTCCTTACCTGGTCTGGCCTACATGGGACTCTTGAGCCACAGCAATGTGGTTGATTCTCAACTGTCCTCAGGCGCCTAGGGATGGGCAGTAAACGCTGGCCAGCCAGCAACACGTGACCCACAGATTTTAAAAAATGGCCAAGCGAGCCATTCAGTTAAAGAGCTATTAAGAGTGGGCACCAAATATCGGCCTTGCCAGTGATGCCTACACCCCGTGGAATAATTTAACACCTAATCCCACAAAGTATCTCACTGCTGTTTGTTTGCACACTAACATAGTCACATTATAAATGCAATCACACTTCAGAATAATTCATTGTAGGTGTGAGACAGTTCAGAACGATATGGTAAGGTGATATACAAACAAACACAAATTCTGAACTCATTACCACAACAAACACACCCAGATAAGACACAAGGGCAGGATATTACTTTGACCTTACACACACAAACACTCTGATACAACATTCCCTCACTAGCTGTCACTGATTTAACACTCCCCTCACTGTAACACTCTGATATTGCACTGCTCTGACTGTAATATTGTATATAACACTCCCCTCACTGTAACACTCTGATATTACACTGCTCTGACTGTAATATCATATGTAACACTTCCTTTGCTGTAACACTCTGGCATTACACTGCTCTAACTGTAATATCATACATAACACTCCCCTTGCTGTAACACTCTGACATTACACTGCTCTGACTGTAATAGCATATATAACACGCCCATCATTGTAACACTCTGATATTACACTGCTCTGACTGTAATATTGTACATAACACTCCCCTCACTGTAACACTCTGATATTACACTGCTCTGGCTGTAATATCATATGTAACACTTCCTTTGCTGTAACACTCTGGCATTACACTGCTCTAACTGTAATATCATACATAACACTCCCCTTGCTGTAACACTCTGATATTACACTGCTCTGACTGTAATAGCATATATAACACGCCCATCATTGTAACACTCTGATATTACACATCACACCTTACTGTAAGTCTGTGATAACATCCCCCTCCTCCCTGACGATAACCCTCTGCCCTGATGCGTTGTGCTAATTCCCCACAGTGTCTATCTCCCTCTGCCGGCAGGTGTACAAGGAGAAGTTATACGGTAAGAAGTACGTCTGGTTCCTGATCGGATGGTACGCTGACAACTGGTTCAAGATCCAAGACAACAACATCAACTGTACAGTGCAGCAAATGACGGAAGCGGTGGAGGGCCACTTGACCACTGAGATCCTGATGGTGAATCCCACCAACAGCAGGGGAATCTCCAAAATGGTGAGGATGGAGCTCAAACTGATTAGGGCCTGGTCTAGGGTTTCTTTTTAAAATGCTTGCTCAGCGTTTTGGCGTCACTGTGTTTTGTTACCCCTTCCTCAAGCTGCCCTTGACGGTCATTGATTCCCTACACTGTAGAAGGAGGCCATTCAGCCCATCCGGTCTACCCCAACTCTCAGAGCATCTTACCAGGCCGATCCCTGTAAACTCTACATATTTAACATAGCTAATCTGCCAAACCTACACATTGTGGGACATTAAGGGGCAATTTAGCACGGCCAATCCACCTAACCCGCACATCTTTGAACTGTGAGAGGAAACCGGAGCACCCGGAGGAAACCCACGCGGAGAACGTGCAGACTCCGCACAGACCTTGACCTGAGGCTGGAATTGAACTGGGGTCCCTAGTGCTATGAGGCAGCAGTGCTAACTACTCTGCCACCGTGCCACCCAATGTGGTTGTGAGCCACAATCTTGAACTACTCTAATGTGCTGGGAGGGGAGCGGCAGGGGGAGGTTGCGGGAGGAGGGGTGGAAGGTGGTGGGGAGGGCAGAGGGAAGGGGGAAAGTTGCGGGGGGAGGCGGTGTTGTCACGGAGAGAGTCCCTGCACTTTCACCTAGTGATGATGGAGCAAGCACCATTACGTATACAAATTAAAAGTTCCTGTGGTTGGAAGGAAGATTTGATGGTTCCCAAGCGCAAACTAGCCTTGATTGTCCAGGTGTTGGGAGTCACGGATTGTGGCCAGGGGTTGGGGACGGAGATGGGGTGGAGGCGTTACTGGTGAAGAACTCTTGTCGAGTTGCTGCAGTGCAAGTTAGAGATGGGTCCCGGGCTTGTACAATGATGCCACACAGAGGACAATACCCTAATAGTGGCATTATAAAATAAATACGACACAGAGGTGACATGGGGATACAGTTATTGTCACCAGACTAGTAATCCAGAGCCCCAGGGTAATTAATGCTCTGGGGACCCGGATTCAAACCCCACCATGGCAGATTTGAATTGAATAAAAATCTGGGATTAAACGTCTAGCGATAATCATGAATCGATTGTCATCTGGTTCACTAATGTCCTTCAGGGAAGGAAATCAGCCATCCTTATCCTGTCTGGCCTACACGTGAATCCAGAGCCACAGCAATATGGTTGATGCTTAACTGTCCCACTGAAATGGTCCGAGTAAGTCACTCAGTTCAGGGGTAATTCAGGATGGACAATAAATGCTGGCTGGTGATGCCCACATCCCCTCAACAGAGAGGGAAAAAAACATAAAATAGATGTTAGCTCAGGTGACTGAAAGGTTGGCTAGAAATAACCTAGGTGTCACTAGCTGGGCCAGCATTTATTACACACGGTCCAAGTGGCTTGCTAGGCCATATCAGTTTTGGTTAAAATTTATTTATTAGCCTCACAAGTAGGCTGACGTTAACACTGCAATGAAGTTACTGTGAAAATCCACTAGTCGCCACACTCCAGCGCCTGTTCGGGTACACTGAGGGAGAATTTAGCACCTAACCAGCACATCTTTCAGACTGTGGGAGGAAACTGGAGCAGCTGGAGGAAACCCATGCAGATATGGGGATAATGTGCAAACTCCGCACAGACAGTGACCCAACGGCAGAATTGAACCCGGGTCTCTGGCTCCGTGAGGGTTTGGAAGTACAAGTAGACCAGACTGATTCTTACAGATTCCAGTTTCAGCTTCTGCCGTGGTGAGATTCGAACCGGGGTCCCCAGCACTTTACCCTGGCTCTCTGGATCCACTAGACCAGTGACTATACCATTGTGCCACTGCCTCCCCCACATTGGTACTAGGTGCGTTTAAGGAAATTCCACAACCTCGGGCCCAGACAGCTGAAGGCACAGAATGGGGGAGTGTTTAACATCTGGATTGCTCAGCTGGCCAGAATTTGAGGAACACAGAGACCCTGGCTGGCCATGGGACTGGCGGGGGGGGCGGTTAAAGAAACTGGGGAGAGAGTGAGCGGAGGGGAGGGAAACGCAGTGCGAGGCCATGGTAGGTTTTAGAAAAAGGAGGGAGAATTTTCTGTCGCCTGACAGCTGTGAGACTGATGGGTTGGGGATTCTGTGCGCTGTCGCCCAGATGAACCTTGTCGCCCTGTCCCCTTCCTCAGACCTCTCAGGAGTTCTTGGAGAAACTGCAGACGGTGATCAAGAAGTCGCCAGAGGAGACAGGGGGCTACCAAGAAGCCCCCCTGGCCTATGATGCCATCTGGGCCCTGGCACTGGCCCTGAATAAAACAGCCCAGGAGCTGGAGAAGAAGCAGATGCGTTTGGAGCAGTTCAACTATCGCAGCCAGAACAGGGACATCACTGACGAACTTTACAAAGCCATGAATTCCTCTTCTTTTGATGGGGTCTCGGTATGTGTGTATCCATATGTATGTATCTGTGTGTGGTTATGTGCAAGTGTATATGTCTGTATATGTGCATGCCTCTGTCTGTATTTATAAATCTCGTGCCTCTTTGAGTGTGTGTATCTGTGTGCTAGTGTATCTGTGTATCTTGCTGTGCATGTGTATCTGTGCGCAAGTGGCAGTCTTCATATGTCACTGTCTGTGTGTCTATGTCTGTCAGCGACTATTTGTCTGTGTACGTCTCTGTGTATGTACCTGTCCATGTGAGAGCGTGCGTGTGTATGTGTCTGTGCGCATGTGTGGTGTACATGATTGTGTGCCTGAGTGTGTGAGGGAGAGTGTGTGTGTGTGTATGTGTGTGTGTGTGTGTGAGAGTTTTAGTGTATTTGTGTGTCTATGCGATTTTGTTTGTGTGTGTTATGTGTGTACATAGCATGTGTATGCGCATGTGTTTCTGGGTCATTTATACAGTGTATCTGTGCAAGAACTCTTGAGGATGTTTATGGCGCTCCCAGCTTTAACATTGATCTGATCTCCTCTTTCCCACATCCCACCCTCGGTGCGGATGACCTTCTGGAACATTGATGGACCTCCAACATTGACATGTTCTTTCCCTCCCCTCCCACCCTCAGGGTCACGTGGTGTTCGATGCCAGTGGATCCCGAATGGCCTGGACAATGGTTGAGCAATTGCAAGGTACATTTTTGTCACTTTTTTTATTCTTCTGTGGAATGTGTGAAGGGATTCCATTTGTTGCCCTTGAACTGAGTGTCTCACTTGGTCATTTCAGAGGGCAGTTTAGAGTCAACCGCATTGCTGTGGCTCTGGAATCACATGTAGGCCAGACCGGGTAAGGACGGCAGATTTCCTTCCCTGAAGGGACATTAGTGAACCAGGGGAACAATTGTTTTCATAGTCACCATTCCAGGTGAGATTTGAATCCGTGTTCCTGGAGAATTGGATGGCTACTGGATATCTAATCCAGCAACTGGCCACCAGCCCACTGTTTCCACCCTACCTCCTGTGTGCTTACTGAAGTAGAAGTGGGTGTTGGATGGTATAACGCACACTGTACACTGCCGGCAACAGCTGAGCGCATCTAGCAGGACTGGATATGGAAGGGAGGACAACGCAAGCTGTCCGCTCTTTAACACTCCCCATTTCCGCCACCGCAGATATCCAGATTCCATCCAGTTTCCTGTCACCAGAAACCCTTTAGTGAACCAAAAGGCCACGCTCACGGCTTTCAGAGCAAACAAGTCTGTCCCCCTAGGGATATATGAGGAGAGACTAAATGGGTTAGGATTCTATTCACTGGAGTTTAGAAGAGTGAGAGGGGATCTCATAGAAACTCAAAAAAATTCTAACAGGGTTGGACAGGGTAGATTCAGAAAGCAAAAGAGAAAATGCTGGAAAATCTCAGCAGGTCTAAGGTTTTGGCAAAGGGTCATCTGGACTTGAAACGTCAGCTCTTTTCTCTCTTTACAGATACCGCCAGACCTGCTGAGATTTTCCAGTGTTTCCTCTTTTGGTTTCAAATTCCAGCATCTGCAGTAATTTGCTTTTAACTAGATTCAGAAAGAATGTTTCTGATGATGGGGGAGTCCAGGACTTGGGGTCATAGTTTGAGGATAAGGGGTAAACCTTTTAGAACTGAGGTGAGGAGAAATTTCTTCAGCCAGAGAGTGGTGAATGTGTGGATTTTTCTCTTCATTCATGGGACATGGGCGTCGCTGGCTGGCCAACGTTTATTACCCATTCCTAGTTGTCTGAGGACAATTGAGAGTCAACCACATCGCTGTGGCTCTGGAGTCACATGTAGGCCAGGCCGGGTAAGGACGGCAGATTTCCTTCCCTGAAGAACATTAGTGAACCAGATAGGTTTTTCCTGACAGTCGACAATGGTTTCACGGTCATCAGTAGATTCTTAATTCCAGATTTTTTTCATTGAATTGAAATTCCACCATCTGCCATGGTGGGATTTGAACCCAGGTCTCCAGAACATTAGCTGAAGTTTCTAGATTAATAGTCCAGCGATAATACCACTCAGCCATCACCTCGCATATTCACTACCACAGAAAGTTGTTGAGGCCAAAGTATTGTGTGATTTCACAATATTTCAGCACTAGGGTCTAAAGGAATCAAGGGATATGGGGGGGGGGGCAGGATCAGCAGATTGAATCAGCCATGATCAAAATGAATGGCGCAGCAGGCTCGAAGGGCTGAATGGCCTCCTCCTGCTAGCTTCTATGTGTTCCCATCACTTCTAACAATGGTCCCTCTCAAAGCAACAAGTTTTCGTATCCCTCTCTCCCACCGCCACTTCCCATTCCCCACTGGGCAAGAATCCACCCACTCAATAAGGGAGCTGGTATTCCACAAGCGGGGTGGGGAGGGGAACGCCTCTATCGATGATCCCCCCCCTGCCCGTCATAATACTTACTTAGTCCCAAATATTGGGGAACAATTTCGGTCTGTTTTCTAGATGGATTCTTGCTGTATTTGTGGAGATATTCAGCACATCCTTTCATGGCGGGTTCCGCTCTAGTTCTCTCTGGGTGGAATTTTGTCGGTGTTTTCTAAGATTTTCCTCCCTGTCCCTTTGTCTGTAATTCCTGTCTGCAACTTGCCGCAATCCCCCCATCCCACGAAAGTCAGATTAAAGAATTATTCCTCTCCCAGTTGGAATGACAGCCCCATGTCGGTGACTGTGAATGTTTTTTTATTCATTCATGGGACATGGTCGTTGCTGGCTGGCCAGCATTTATTGCCCATCCCTCGTTGCCCGAGGGAAGCTGACAGTCAATCACATTGCTGTGGCTCTGGAGTCACACGTAGGCCAGACCACGTAAGGACGGCAGATTTCCTTCCCCAAAAGACATCAGTGAACCAGATGGGTTTTTCCACAATGGTTTGACGCTTATCAGTAGATTCGTAATTCCAGATATTTTTTATTGAATTGAATTCTGCCGTGGGGGGATTCGAACCCAGGTCCCCAGAACATTAGCTGAGCTTCTGGATTAACAGCCTAGATAATACCACTAGGCCATCGCCTGCCCTTAAATGGGGGGAGAGGTGGGTGAGGGGGTTAATCCTCCTCCCACTGGGAATGGGCTGCCCAGTGCCTGAGTGAATGGGGAGGAGGTGTGGGGGGGAGAGGTGGGTGAGAGGGTTGCCGTGAGGTTGATGAATGTTTATCCTGCTGTTCAGGAGTGGTTTGATAATAGAATGACTCTGTATCTTCCCCACAGATGCTAAATATGTGAAGATCGGTTACTATGACAGCACGAACGACAACATGTCCTACTTTGGGACAGACCGCTGGTTCGGTGAGTCAATATTCCTGTCACTCAGAATCAATCCCAGATGCTTTGTCTTAGCCCGAGGCTGGTTACAGACTGACCTTTCTTTCTGCCCTGACTCCGTATTTCTTGACATATGAAGCTATTGCTCACTGGGTATCTCTCTTGCCTCTGAGGGTGAAGGCCATGGACCAAAGCCCAAGGGACTTGAATTCAATTTCCATAGCCTGACACTTCCAGTGAGGGAGTGCTGCACTGTCAGAGGGTCAGTACTGAGGGAGTGCTGCAGTGTCAGAGGGTCAGTGCTGAGGGAGTGCCGCACTGTCAGAGGGTCAGTGCTGAGGGAGTGCTGCACTGTCAGAGGGTCAGTACTGAGGGAGTGCTGCACTGTCAGAGGGTCAGTACTGAGGGAGTGCTGCACTGTCAGAGGGTCAGTACTGAGAGAGTGCCGCACTGTCAGAGGGTCAGTGCTGAGGGAGTGCTGCACTGTCAGAGGGTCAGTACTGAGGGAGTGCCACACTGTCAGAGGGTCAGTGCTGAGGGAGTGCTGCACTGTCAGAGGGTCAGTACTGAGGGAGTGCTGCACTGTCAGAGGGTCAGTGCTGAGGGAGTGCTGCGCTGTCAGAGGGTCAGTACTGAGGGAGTGCTGCACTGTCAGAGGGTCAGTACTGAGGGAGTGCTGCACTGTCAGAGGGTCAGTACTGAGGGAGTGCTGCACTGTCAAAGGGTCAGTGCTGAGGGAGTGCTGCACTGTCAGAGGGTCAGTACTGAGGGAGTGCCACACCGTCAGAGGGTCAGTGCTGAGGGAGTGCTGCACTGTCAGAGGGTCAGTACTGAGGGAGTGCTGCACTGTCAGAGGGTCAGTGCTGAGGGAGTGCTGCGCTGTCAGAGGGTCAGTACTGAGGGAGTGCTGCACTGTCAAAGGGTCAGTACTGAGGGAGTGCTGCACTGTCAGAGGGTCAGTACTGAGGGAGTGCTGCACTGTCAGAGGGTCAGTACTGAGGGAGTGCTGCACTGTCAGAGGGTCAGTACTGAGAGAGTGCCGCACTGTCAGAGGGTCAGTGCTGAGGGAGTGCTGCACTGTCAGAGGGTCAGTACTGAGGGAGTGCTGCACTGTCAAAGGGTCAGTGCTGAGGGAGTGCTGCACTGTCAGAGGGTCAGTACTGAGGGAGTGCCACACCGTCAGAGGGTCAGTGCTGAGGGAGTGCTGCACTGTCAGAGGGTCAGTACTGAGGGAGTGCTGCACTGTCAAAGGGTCAGTACTGAGGGAGTGCTGCACTGTCAGAGGGTCAGTACTGAGGGAGTGCTGCGCTGTCAGAGGGTCAGTACTGAGGGAGTGCTGCACTGTCAGAGGGTCAGTACTGAGGGAGTGCTGCACTGTCAGAGGGTCAGTACTGAGGGAGTGCTGCACTGTCAAAGCGTCAGTACTGAGGGAGTGCCGCACTGTCAGAAGTGCCACCTTTCTAAGCTGAGACTCCATGTGGAGGGGGCGAGCAATCCTGTCACCATTGGTTGGATGATGAACAGTGGAGTGGTCTGAGTGTGACAGACCCTCGCCCGAGGGAGAAGGGGAGGGAGAAGGGTGAGATTTCAAACCAAGTAGATGCTCACTTCTCCCAGTATCTGCTTATGGAGCTCAGTGTCAATTTCTGTTTAGTAATCGCTACATCCTGAAGTGTTTTGGGGTTGTTTACAATGTTCTGGGTGCTATATAAATGTATCGATTAATCAGACAGGTACTAAGCGACAGGTTTTGAACAGGAGCAGAGTTTTTAAGGAATGTGTAACAGGTAAATACAGAGTTAATAAGCCACAGGACAGTTAAAGAATCTCAGCAGTACACACCGACAGCTCGAGCAGGCGGGTAGGAGATTAATCACATTCATCACACTGTGTCGCATGTGATAAAAGAGAGAGAGAGAGAGGGGAATGGAGGATGTAGGGCAATGCAATGTGAATAGAACTGGAAAAGGTGTAGCCTGCTTCAGAGAAACAGCACTGCCTACATCGAGAGACCACACACTCCCCCTGCACCGAGAGATCACACACTCCCCCTGCACCAAGAGATCACACACTCCCCCTGCACCGAGAGACCATACACCCCCCCCCCGTACCGAGAGACCACACACTCTCTACTGCAGTGAGAGACCACACACTCCCCCTGCATCGAGAGACCACACACTCCCCCAGCACCAAGACCACACACTCCCCCTGCACCGAGACACCACACACTCCCCCTGCACCGAGAGACCACACACTCCCCCTGCACCAAGAGACCACACACTCCCCCTGCACCGAGAGACCACACATTCCCCCCTGCACCGAGAGACCACATACTCCCCCTGCACCGAGACAGACTCTCTCCCTGTGTCTGAGGAAGGAGTATGGAAGGCAGGATGGATATCATTTATCAACCTTCTTTCAAAGGCTGGCACTTGCACGTGAGCTGAATGGCCTCCTCTGTGCTGCATAGATTCTATAATAATTGTGGAGAGATTCCTGTGAAAGTTTATGTGGAAAAATGTGCTGGCTATATTAATATTGTAGACACATAGCATGTGTATATAAATCCTTCAATCTAGAACGTTACTGCCACACACACAACTCTCTTCAAACAATATTTTTCAAAGAATCAAGTGCTGGAATCAAAGAGATGATATGTCAGGGATCATTTCTCGGTTTTCCTGATCTTGATACCTTAGATCCATTCCTCGCGTGGGCGCCAGCAATTTCACATGTCGCCTCTCATCTAAAGAAATGCAGTATGAAGTGGATAAATATGAAGTTATCCACTTCACTAGCAATAATAGGAAGACATTAATATTTGAATGGGTGTAATTTGAGAAAGGTGGATACTCAGTGAGACCTTAGAGTCCTTGTGCATCAGTAGCTAAAGCAAGTGTGCAGGTACAGTAGGCAGTATAGAAGGCAAATGGTATGTTGACCTTCATAGCGAGGGGATTTGAGTAGGGATGTTTTGCTGCAATTGATTAGGGCGTTGCTGAGGCCACATCTGGAATAATGTGTGCAGTTTTGGCGTCCATATCTGAGGAAGGATGTCCTTGCTATGGAGGGTGTACAGCGAAAGTTTACCAGGCTGATTCCTGGGATGGCAGGTCTGTCATATGAGGCGGGACTAAATCGGGTGGGATTATATTCACTGGAGTTTAAAAAAGTGAGAGTGAATCTCATAGAAACTTATAAAATTCAAACAGGCTTAGACTGGGTAGATTCAGAAAGAATGTACCCCATGGTGGGGGAGTCCAGAACAAGGGGTCATCGTTTGAGGAGAAATTTCTTCATCCAGAGGGTGCTGAATGTGTGGAATTCACTACTACAGAAATGTAGCTGAAGCCAAAACATTGTCTGATTTCAAGAAGAAATTAGATATCGCTCTTGGGGCAAAAGGGATCAAGGGATGTGGGAGGTAGGGGGATTCAGGATATTGAAATGAATGTCAGGGCAGGCTTGAAGGGCTGAATGGCCTACTTCTGCTTCTAGTTTCTAAACTTAACATGCTTCTGCTGCAGCAATTGATCTCTCAGTGACCTCAGGTGCCAATTGCTGTAGTTAAGCAGCTGGACTGCTGGCCTTAAAAAGGGACAGGGAACACGAACCTCAGCCCCGCATTAGGGGGTGAAAATGGGGCTGCGTCCCCGCGGTGATACCTGCAGTTAGGAATAAAGGCACTGAACACCAGTAATTTATCCTTTTATGTAACTATCACCGCTGGGACTGGAGATGTGTGGAGCCAGCCCACACACCCCAGTTGATCAAGAACGCATCTTTCATGAAAACAAAGACATGCATTTATACCACACTTGTCACCATCTCAGTGTGTTCTAAAGAACCATACCCCAGTAAAGTACATTCTGGAAGATGGTCACTGCTGTAATCACCGCAACTAATTTATGACTACACCATGCTGCCCCAGTTTATGGAGTGGCACGGTGGCAAGCACTGCTGCCTCACAGCACCAGGAACCTGGGTTCGATTCCCAGCTTGGGTCGCCGTCTGTGTGGAGTCTGCACGTTCTCCCTGTGTCTGCATGGGTTTCCTCTGGGTGCTCCAGTTTCCTCACACACACTAAAAGACAGGCAAGTTCAATGCATTGGCCGTGCTAAATTCTCCCTCGGTGTAGCCGAACAGGCGCCAGAGTGTGGCGGCTGGGGGATTTTCACCGTAACTTCATTGCAGTGTTAATGTAAGCCTATTTGTGACACTAACAAATAAACATAAATTTATGCACAGTGAGATCTGGCAGACACCAATGTGAAAATGACCAAATAGGCTGCTGAAGTGAGACTGGTTGAAGGA
Organism: Carcharhinus amblyrhynchos; assembly: GCF_965287045.1. Lineage (NCBI taxonomy): Eukaryota > Metazoa > Chordata > Chondrichthyes > Carcharhiniformes > Carcharhinidae > Carcharhinus > Carcharhinus amblyrhynchos. Next base: position 103,689,321 of record NC_137332.1, on the reverse strand, counting down.
TAATTCATGGCCACGCGATATATACTAAAACAGGTAGATGAAGTGAGAGATCTTGGTGTTCAAGTACACAGGCCCCTAAGGCAACAGTTCAAAGTTGTGAAGGTATATGGAACGCTCCTTCATTGGCAGAGGCACAGAATATAAAAAGTAAGGATATAATGTTGGAATTGTATATAACTCTGGTGAGGCCACCACTGGAGTGTTGTGTGCAGTTCTGGTCACCACATTACAGGAAGGACATAATTGCTCTGGAGAGGGGGCAGTGGAGGTTTGTCAGAATGTTGCCAGGGCTGGAAAAGTGTAACAATGAGGAGAGATTAGTTAGGTTGGGATTATTTTCCTTGGAACAAAGAAGAACAACAAAAAAGAACAAAGAACAACACAGCACAGGAAACAGGCCCTTCGGCCCTACAAGCCCACGCCGCCATTTTAGCATTCAGTGAGTGCCCGCTTCTACCGATGACCTATGAAGGTTGAGGGGTGACTTGATAGAGATGTACAAAAGGGGAAGAGATAGATTGGACAGTATAAAATTGTTTCCCTTGGTGGAGAATTCTAGAACCAGGGCTCACAGATTCAAGATAAGTGGCAGTAGGTGTAGAGGGGATATGAGGAAGGACTTTTTTTACGCAGAGATGGGTATCTGGAATTCGGTACTTGAGTTGGTGGTGGAGGCAGAGATCCTAAACTCTTTAAAGAAGTACCTGAATCTGTACCTTAAATGCTGTAAGCGACAGGGCTATGGGCTGGGAGCAGAGGGGGAGGGGTAAGGGGGATGGCAAATACAGCAGTGGTAATCCCCAATTAGTGCGCCCAGAGCTGGCTCCAGCCTGCTGCGCTATGTACTTCCCACATCAGCATGTTATCCTGGAGTAACTGACATTATATTAATTAGCAGGAAGTCTCACTGTGAGATACAGTCCCTCACTGCTGCACCACAACGTCAAGTGCCCAACACTTCACATTCCGAATTTGGGATTCATCTCATTTCCATTTCACATTTTCAAGTTTTACACTCTAAAATAAATACAACTTGTGAATTAGATTCCGATCTCTATCTCACTCCCAGATATCCATTATTCTATATATAAACCATCTGAACCCTCGATTAGATTCCAGTCTGTAACTCACTCCCAGGTATCCATTATTCTATATATAAACCATCTGAACCCCTCGATTAGATTCCAGTCTGTAACTCACTCCCAGGTATCCATTATTCTATATATAAACCATCTGAACCCCTCGATTAGATTCCAGTCTGTAACTCACTCCCAGGTATCCATTATTCTATATATAAACCATCTGAACCCCTCGATTAGATTCCAGTCTGTAACTCACTCCCAGATACCCATTATTCTATATATAAACCATCTGAACCCTCGATTAGATTCCAGTCTGTAACTCACTCCCAGATATCCATTATTCTATAAACCATCTGAACCCCTCGATTAGAGTCCAGTCTGTATCTCACTCCCACTATACTTGTCTCTGTGAAACCATGGAAGGGTTAGTTTGTTCTGTGGTAAGGTGACAGTTGTGCTTTGTTGAGTGTTCCAGGATATCAAGGTGATATTTTTTGTTCTGAAAGCTCTGCGGGTGTGAAGGAGCGACCTCCCTAGCCTCTGGGATGCTAATACCACACACAGGTCTCGTACAGAGCCCCAACAAAGAGACAATGCTGAGAGCGGGGGAGGAAAGGTTTTTGATGTCAGCTTCCCGTCCTTTAGTCTCTATAGAAACTGCGGGAGCCTCTCCGACACATGTAGACCTCTCATTCAGGTCACCATGGCAACCCGGTGGATTGCCGCAGTGGCTCTCAGGGCTGTTGCTATGGAGATAGCAAAGTTGGAGAGCTGCGCTCCATACTGATGCCTCCTGGAAAACAACATGAGGTAGAGGTATCGTTTTTGGAAGCGGCTGCTTCCTAGGCTGACCCTGAACCATCTGATAATCACCCCCCTCATCCATCTCTCCTCCACCCCATTCCCAATCAGACACCGTTCCCAGTTAGAGAGGGATTAACCCTGATCCCCGCATTCCCAATCAGACACTGGGCAGCCCGTTCCAGTGGGAGGGGTTTACTCCTCTCACCCTCCCCATTCATAGTCTGCAGCCCATTCAATCAACATTCATTGGCAGCATTGAATTCATTACTAAAAGAATAAAGAATTTGTAACAAACATCCAGGAGTTACAAACTGGAATTTAATCGAGAGGTTCAGATGGTTTATATATAGAATAATGGATACCTGGGAGTGAGTTACAGACTGGAATCTAATCGAGGGGTTCAGATGGTTTATATATAGAATAATGGATACCTGGGAGCGAGTTACAGACTGGAATCTAATCGAGGGGTTCAGATGGTTTATATATAGAATAATGGGTATCTGGGAGTGAGTTACAGACTGGAATCTAATCGAGGGGTTCAGATGGTTTATATATAGAATAATGGGTATCTGGGAGTGAGTTACAGACTGGAATCTAATCGAGGGGTTCAGATGGTTTATATATAGAATAATGGGTATCTGGGAGTGAGTTACAGACTGGAATCTAATCGAGGGGTTCAGATGGTTTATATATAGAATAATGGATACCTGGGAGTGAGTTACAGACTGGAATCTAATCCAGGGATTGAGATTTGATTTGATTTATTATTGTCCAATGTATTAGCATACAGTGAAAAGTATTTCCGTTTTTCAAAGCATAACCATTCATAGAGAAAGAAAGGAGTGCAGAATGTAGTGTTACAGTCATAGCTAGGGTGTAGAGAAAGATCAACTTAGCGCAAGGTAGGTCCATTTAAAAGTCTGATGGCAGCTGGGAAGAAGCTGTTCTTGAGTCGGTTGTTACGTGACCTCAGACTTTTGTATCTTTTGCCCAAAGGAAGAAGGTGGAAGAGAGAATGTCCGGGGTGCGTGGGATCCTTGATTATGCTGGCTGCTTTGCTGAGGCAGGGGAAGTATAGACAGAGTCAGTGGATGGAAAGCTGGCTTGCCTGATGGGTTGGGCTACATTCACAACCTTTTGTAGTTTCTTGCGGTTTTGGGCAAAGCAGGAGCCATACCAAGCTGTGATACAACCAGAAAGAATGCTTTCTACGGTGCATCTGTAAAGGTTGGTGACAGTCGTAGCTGACATGCCAAACAGATGGTTTTTATGTAGAATAATTGATATCTGGGTTATATTAGGTGCACCTCAGAAATTAGTTCATTAGCTATTCAGTATTTTTGGCTTCCTGACATGATGAAAGTCAGTATGAAAATGTTTGCTTTTTTTTTCTCTCTCTGTCTCTTTTTAAGAGTGCTAATTGGCTCACCACCCTGTCCCTTGACTCTCGGTCTCTCTCCAGGTGGGGTTCCTCCTGCTGACCACACCAAGGTCATCCCGACTTTCCGGTACCTATCTCAGAAACTCTTTGTGTCGGTGTCGGTCCTGGCTGGCCTGGGAATTTTACTGGGGATTATCTGCCTGACCTTTAACATCTACAACAGCAACGTGCGGTGAGTCGGGAAGCCTCGCCGGTGTTTGGAATTTGGCATGGGGCCTCTATCAGCCACTCCACCATCGCCCCAGTGTTCGCTGGTCCACCTCCTGTGGGCTCCCAAATCCATTCACACCTCCACTTTAAAGTTCTCATCCCTCTTTCCAAACCCCTCACCCATCCCTACCTCCGTCATCTCCTCCAGCCCCAGCAATCCTCCACAATACGCTCTTAACAAATTCTGGGGCCTAAGGCGCAGGCCCCATCTGGATTGGGCTGTGAGCAGTGGAATTCCCTCCCAATCCTTTTCCCCTTTCCTTGCCCCCTTAAGGGGCATCTTAAAATATTTATGTTTAGCCAAGGCTTTTTGTTATCCATCCCTAATATCTCCATAAGATCATAAGATATAGGAGCAGAATTAGGCCATGCGGCCCATCAAGTCTGCTCCGTCATTCAATCATGGCTGATATGCTCCTCATCCCCATTTTCCTGCCTTTTCTCTGCAACCCCGATCCCCTTATTAATCAAGAACCTATCTATCTTTGTCTTAAAAACACTCAATGACCTGGTCTCCACAGCCTTCTGTGGCAATGAGTTCCACAGATTCAGCACTCTCTGGCTGAAGAAATTCTCCCTTATCTCGGTTCTAAAGGGTCGTCCCTTTACTCTGAGGTTGTGCCGTCGGATCCTGGTTTCTCCCACTAATGGAAACATCTTCCCATGTCCACGCAATCCAGGACTTTCCGTATGCTAAAAGTTTCAATAAAATTCCCCCCTCGTCCTTCTCAACTCCATCGAGTCCAGACCCAGAGCCCTGAAATGCTCCTCGGACATCAAACCTTTCACTCCCAGGATCATTCTCGTGAACCTCCTGTGGACCCTCTCCAAGTCCAGCACATCCTTCCTTTGATACAGGGCCCAAAATGGCTCACAGTATTCCAAATATGGTCTGACCAGAGCCTTATAAAGCCTGAGCCGAACATTCCCTGCCTTTGTATTCTAGTCCTCTTAAAATAAGGCCTAAAATCTCTTTATGTCACTCTGTGTCATATTTTGACAGCTGCCCCTGTGAAGCATTTTGAGATGTTTGGCTGCATTGTTGGTGCTATACAAATGCAGGATGTGTTTAGTGTAGTGACTTCCCGACTTTTCCTTCATTCCAGGTACATTCAGAACTCCCAGCCCTACCTGAATAACATGACGGCAGTGGGCTGCACGCTAGCACTGGCGTCTGTCTTCCCCCTCGGACTGGACGGATACCACATTCGCAAATGGCATTTCCCTCTCGTCTGCCAGGTGGGTCATGCAGGAAGGAAGGCAGATAGAATAAAATAGCTACAGGGCAGAAGAAGGCTATTCGGCCCATCGAGTCTGCACCGACCACAATCCCACCCAGGCCTCATCCCCATAACCCCAGGCATTTACCCTAGCTAGCCCCCCTGACATTAAGGGGCAATTTAGCATGGCCAATCAACTTAACCCACACATCTTTGGACTGTGGGAGGAAACTCACACAGACACGGGGAGAACGTGCAAACTCCACACAGACAGTGACCCAAGGCTGGAAGCAAACCTGGGTCTGGGTGGATAAAGGAAGAATTCACCTTCATTTGAGCCCCTTTCACTCAAAGCACCTCATAGCCACTGAAGTATCTTTGAAATCCTGCCCCCCCCCCCCCCGCCCCAACCTACTTGTAAGGTCTGTCATAGAGAGGGAGTACAGTGAAGGTTTACCAGGCTGATTCCTGGGATGGCAGGTCTGTCATATGAGGAGAGACTAAGTCAGTTAGCATTGTATTCACTGGAGTTTGGAAGAGTGAGAGGGGATCTCATAGATACTTATAAAATTCTAACAGGGTTGGACAGAGTAGATTCAGAAAGAATGTTCCCAATGGTGGGTCACAGCCTGAGGGTAAGGGGTAAACCTTGTAGGACTGAGGTGAGGAGAAATTTCTTCACCCAGAGACTGGTGAATGTGTGGAATTCACCACCACAGAATGTAGTTGAGGCCAAAACGTTGTCTGATTTCAAGAAGAAATTAGATATAGCTCTTGGGGCTAAAGGGATCAAGGGATACGGGTAGAAGCGGGGATTAGGATATTGAATTTGATAATCAGCCATAATCAAAATGAATGATGGAGCAGCTCAAAGATTCAAATGTCCTCCTTCCATTTCCAGTTTCTAACCCTCTCACAGCTCCTTCGTACCTTCCAAACTCACAGCCATTTAGAAAGACAAGGGCGGCAGGTACCTGGGAACACCACCACACGGAAGTTCCCCTCCAAGTCACTCACCTTCCTGACCTGGAAATCTCTCGGCCGTTCCTTCACTGTCACTGGGTCAAAATCCCGGAACTCCCTCCCTAACAGCACAGTGGGTGTACCTACACCGCAGGGACTTGCAGCGGTTCGAGAAGGTCACCCTGACCGATATTTACCCCTCGGCCAACATCACGAGGGATTAACAGACGATTCCTCCACTCGCGCGTCACTCTCTGTGTGGGCTGGCTGTGCGCAAATTGGTTCCCGTGTTCCCTGCGTCACCATGGTGACGGGCTACACTTTGGAAGTATTATATTGGCCATCCTACATTTTGGTGACGTGCTGAGACTGGGAGAGGCGCTCCAGAAACGCCAGTTTGGTTCACTGACCGCCCGCCCCCCCAACCCCACTTCAGCAGGGGAATGAAACGTCCCGGTTCCTTGGTGATATTTTTTCTTCTTCACAATCGGTCAATGAGGAGCATTCAGTCCCCACCCAGTGGTCGAAGGTCGGACTGGTACCCACCAGAACACTGGAGAGTTAATGGAGGTGGGGGGGGGAGGTGGTTCTCTGGAGGTTCGGTGCTGCCACACTCTGATAGGTTGTGCCAGGCCTGTTGCTATGGGGTTCAATTAGCTTGGCGCTATTTTTAGTGCCCTCGTTAATCCGTTTGCTTTTCCTCGCTGTCTCTGTTCTCTCTGTGCCACTCTTAACCCACCAGCTACCGGCAGGAAATCCGAGCAGGTAGATTAAAATTAAACAGCGACACAGAGGGATAAAAATGTTTCTGATTGAATGCACCCCCCCCTCACCCCTCCACCAGCCGCTCCAGCTCCCCGCCAACCTCCACCCCCCACCCTCAATATTCAATTCAATTCCCTCACTGCAAAAAAAACACAACTAAACAGCAGCCAGAGGAGTAACTGCAGTTTCTGCCTCATTTGAAAGACAGCATCTCTGACAGTGTGGCCTCCCTGCGGAGCCGCAGTGTCAACCTGAGCTTTGTACTCAAATCCCCAACCACTTGAATCATCTTTCTGAGGCGAGTGTGTGTGTGTTTGCACATTAGTCTGTGTGTGTGTGTGTGTGTGTGAGTGAGTGTGTGTATGTGTGAGTGAGTGTGAGTGTTGTGTGTGTGTAGTGTGTGTGTGCATGAGTGTGTGTGTGTGTGTGAGTGAGTGTTGTGTGTGTGTAGTGTGTGTGTGCATGAGTGTGTGTGTGTGTGTGTGTGTGTGTGTGAGTGAGTGTTGTGTGTGTGTAGTGTGTGTGTGCATGAGTGTGTGTGTGTGTGTGAGTGAGTGTTGTGTGTGTGTAGTGTGTGTGTGCATGAGTGTGTGTGTGTGTGTGTGTGTGTGTGTGTGAGTGAGTGTTGTGTGTGTGTAGTGTGTGTGTGCATGAGTGTGTGTGTGTGTGTGTGTAGTGTGTGTGTGCATGAGTGGTGTGTGTGTGTAGTGTGTGTGTGCATGAGTGAGTGTGTGAGTGAGTGTTGTGTGTGTGTAGTGTGTGTGTGCATGAGTGTGTGTGTGTGAGTGAGTGTTGTGTGTGTGTAGTGTGTGTGTGCATGAGTGTGTGTGTGTGTGTGAGTGAGTGTTGTGTGTGTGTAGTGTGTGTGTGCATGAGTGTGTGTGTGTGTGTGTGTGTGTGTGTGAGTGAGTGTTGTGTGTGTGTAGTGTGTGTGTGCATGAGTGTGTGTGTGTGTGTGTGTAGTGTGTGTGTGCATGAGTGTGTGTGTGTGTGTAGTGTGTGTGTGCATGAGTGAGTGTGTGAGTGAGTGTTGTGTGTGTGTAGTGTGTGTGTGCATGAGTGTGTGTGTGTGTGTGTGTAGTGTGTGTGAATGAGTGAGTGTGTGTATGTGTGAGAGTGAGTGTGTGAGTGAGTGTTGTGTGTGTGTAGTGTGTGTGTGAATGAGTGAGTGTGTGTATGTGTGAGTGAGTGTGTGTGTG
>NC_137332.1:103676637-103679137 GCF_965287045.1 Carcharhinus amblyrhynchos | reverse complement strand
GTGGGTGGGTGTGTGTGGGTGTGGGTGTGGTATCTTCTGGTCACACTGTGTTCAGTGACAGAGTGAGGCTCCTGCACCAACCCAGCCCCTGTTTGGGTGATTTCCCAATTTCTATCCTCCGGGATGTGGGAGACGGGTCGCTTTGAGTTCTCACTGTCTCTATTCTCGCAGTGACTGCTCCTGGATCAGGAATTCCTTCGGGATTGTCCTGGGAACAGCACAATGCTGGAGAAATACACACCATCTCTCTCTGTCTCTCGTGACTCTGTCTTTGTTCCTTTACCCTTCTGTCTACATTCGTTTTTCTGTCTTCTCTTGCTCTCTCTCTCCCCTTCTCTCTCTCCCTCCCTTCTTTCTATGTACCTCTCCCTCTATGTCTCTGTTTCTCCCCCTCCCTAACCTCTTCTCTCTCTCTCTACCCCCCCCCACCTCCCTCCCCTCTCTCTCTCTCATTCCCCCTCCCCTGTCTATCTCACTCTCCCATTCCTCTCCGCTCTCACTCTCTCTCCCCTTCCTTCCCTCTCTCCCCCACTCCTTCCCCTCTCGTTCTCTCTCTCCCCCTCCACAGAGTCTTTGAGGTCTATAGCACAGAAAATTCTATCTGCATCGGCCATTAAGCATCTATCTATTCGAATCCTATTTTCCATCACTTACTCCATACCTGTGTACACTATGGTGTTTCAAGCACTCACCTAAATGCTTCCTAAGTATTGTGAGGGTTCCTGCCTCAACCACCCTTTCAGGCAGTGGGTTCCAGATTCCCACTACCTAGAGTCATAGAGGTTTACAGCATGGAAACAGGCCCTTTGGCCCAACTTGTCCATGCCGCCCCTATTTTTTACACCCCTAAGCTAGTCCCAATTGCCCGCATTTGGCCCACATTGTCTATACCCATCGTACCCACGGAACTCTCTAAATGCTTTATAAAGGACAAATTGACCCACCTCTACTACTACCTCTTTATTTGGTAGCAGACGCCACTGGTTTTAGGAGAGCTTCTCCTTCGTCAGGTGAGCCCACTCACCTGACGAAGGGTCAGCGCTCTGAAAGCTGGTGGCTTTTGCTGCCAAATAAACCTGTTGGACTTTAACCTGGTGTTATGAGACTTACTGTGCTTACCCCAGTCCAATGCAGCATCTCCATATCATTGTACAACTTCAACAAGACATCCCAACTCCTGTATTCAATATTCTGACCAATGAAACCAAGAATGCTGAATGCCTTCTTCACCACTCTGTCCACCTGTGACTCCACTTTCAAGGAGCTATGAATCTGTACCCCGGACCTTTTTGTTCTGTAACTCTCCCCAGTGCCCTACCATTAACTGAGTAAGTTCTGCCCTGCTTCAATCTACCAAAATGCATCACCTCGCATTTATCTAAATTAAACTCCATCTGCCATTCATCAGCCCACTGGCCCAATTGGTCAAGATCCTTTTGCAATCGGAGATAACTTTCTTCACTGTCCACTATGCCACCAATCTTAGTGTCATCTACAAACTTACTAAGCATGCCTCCTACATTCTCATCCAAATCATTAATATAAATGACAAAAACAGTGGATCCAGCACCGATCCCTGAGGCACACCACTGGTAACAGGCCTCCAGTTTGAAAAACAACCCTCTACAATCACCCTCTAGCTTCTGTCAAGAAGCCAATTTTGTATCCATTTAGCTAGTGCTGTGTGAAAAAGATTTTTCCTCAAATCTTCTCTAAATCTCCTGCCCCGACTCTAAATCTATGCCCCCTGGTTATTGCTCCCTTTACAAAGGGGAAAGGTTCTTTCCGATCTACCCTATCTAGGTCCTTCAATTTTGTACACCTCAATCCTGTTCCCCATCGGCCTTCTCTACTCTGAGGAGAACAACCCCAGCCTAACCAGCCTCTCCTCATAGCTGAAACACTCCAGCCCAGGCACTGTCCTGGTGAATCGCCTCTGTACCCTTTCCAGTGTAATCACATCCTTCCCATAGTGTGATGATCAGAACGGCACACAGTGCTCTTGCTGTGCCCTAACCAGTGTTTTATACAGCTCCATCATAACCTCCCTGCTCATAAACTCTATACTTTAGCTAACAAAGGCCCCTTTACCATCTGCCTTCTTAACTTTATCCACCTGTCGTGCTGTCTTAAGGGGCAGTGTGCAAGCACACCAAGGTCCCTCTGATCCTCGCTGCTTCCCAGGTTCCTGTCGCCCATCATGTATTCCCCTTGCCTTGTTTGTCCTGCTCAAGTGCATCACATCACACTTATCCAGATTGAATTCTACTTGTCACTGATCAGCCTGTCTATATCCTCCTGTAATCTAAAACTATCCTCCTCACTATTTACCACCCCACCAATTTCGTATCACCCCCAAACTCACCCATCAACTGTCCAGCATTCAGGTCTCCTCCTTCTGCTTCTCTCCCTTTCCCGTCTCCGTCCCTCCCTCTGTCTCTCTCTTGATACTCGATCGAGTCACAGCTCGAAGCAGCACGAGCACGACACAGAGTGTGTC